>NW_026062921.1:0-21478 GCF_023897955.1 Schistocerca gregaria | reverse complement strand
GACACTAGATCGCGTGTTGGTCACCATTCTGTTCACCGACTGCGAAAACGTCGGGAGCTCTCGTTACATCTCGATGGCGCGAGGCACTACAAATTCTCGCCTGTGGCGCGACCAAAGCATACTTACCTGGCGTAGGGGATACCGTGATCATGAAGGCGGTTCCTCCGGGGTGAGGCTCTTCCATTGCACTTCGGTCGAGCTGACCCCCGCGATTACTCCAAATGTGAGTAACTCGGGCGCATAATTTTGGTAGTCCGGGACTTGCGTTCGCGCTGTCCCGGTGTTTATTTCAATTGCAAAAGCAGTATTCTGTGATAGCAGTCGGCAACCAGTGCGTCTGAGCTTTCGGCCACCAACGTGTGCTGCAAGGCACTGCCACACGCAGCAGCACTCGCGCTAGGCGCGTACCACACGTCTGCGTCGACCTGGCGTCAAACCCAGAGCCAGAGCACACTGTCTGTTCGATAAGCGCGGCGGACGCGCACCACTAGTAGCAGCGGCAGCCGCGAGATGGCACAAGCGGTCTAACTCTGGTACGACACCCCCATTAATGGTCGTACGGCGACTTTTGGCTTTCTCTGTCCATCAGGGGAATGCGCGCCAAACGCAATTGACGGCGCGCATTCCTCTGAACGCACGGCGATCCGCGGTGGCGCGAGCCGGCGTTCACGAGGCGTCGCCCAGCCGAACGCTGTGTCGCCTGTGGCCAGGTACATGAGGGGCGGGAAGCAAGCGTCTAGCGTAGCGTCTCAAGACTTGCAGACTTGCGGCACTTGACGAGCTTGCTGGGATGTGAAATGACGTGGCCAACTGTACCGAAAACGGGGAAGAGAAATTCTAGGCAACAGCAGCTTGTGCTAGCAGGCGGCCACGATGACAAGGGCCAGCGTTGCTTAAATTCGGTGATGGGACGAGAACCGCTGTAGGCTGTTTATTAGGCCACAACAGTGAGCGTTTACTTTCTGTAAGGAATGTCTTGTCGTCGCAGGACGTTGTGTTTCATGTGACAAATTTGCAGACGCCGGGAAAAAAAAAGTTAAGGCTTGGTAATGACAGTTACAACACTGGGAGGACGAAAAACGGCCAAGTGCAATTACAAACCGGCGTGGTGATCGCAGGAAATATCTTTGGTGGTAGCTGAGTGGGACAAGGGCGCCTGTACTCGGGGCTCTCAGGGAAAGTAGAAAACGCAGTGTTATCAGGTGTTTTTCTTGCAAGAAATAGAGTCAAAAAGTCTGTATTACCACACGTCTTTAACACAGGTTCGGAACTTCAAATCTGTTTATGGCTACTTTACAAGCTCGCTAATCGTCTTCCAAAATATTAAAAGTACACCATACCTCCAGATTCAGCCGGCCCCCACGCCCTGTACAAACTGTCTCTCGTATGGGCGCCCTTGGAGTGAGAACAGACGCGTTTCGAATGGAATGGGAATAACATAAAACTCTTCTTTTCTCTCTCTGTAACAAGTGTAATTAAAACACAATTTCTCCCTACTCACTGACAAAATATCCGAACAGTGCCTTCTGTAACACACATAGTTCTACATTGACAGACGCGTAGTAGCGGCACTTTCAATAAATTACTCACGCCTACTAATTGCAGAAACGGATAGCCCTCAAATGAATTCGTTGTTGCATCACTACATTCACAGAAATGCCTCTACCTTGTTCCCATCGCTTCGTTACACACCAGACGTGTTGTGTTTACAAACAAAAAGTAATTTGGTTTTATCCTTACCTAATCTACTTCTAAGCAAAGATGGCTAGTTTACCAAATACCGCAAAATTAATCTGCATCTTCGAAATTAGCCCGCGAAATGTTGCCATGAATGAAACTTTATTTTTTCTCTCTTATTGCGTATAGAAAATATCTGCACAAATATCGATCGAGCTTTCCACGCCTCCTCGGAAGGAGAAGCAAAAAGGAGTGTTACCTTTTAAGTGCCTTCTGTTACTCGGCGTCGAATGTCGAAACGTGCCGATTGATGTTCGTTCTTGGAGTTCACGGCCGTCCTGTTTGTTCGTCGCGCACAACACTCACGACTGCATCCAGCTCTCTTAGAACATCTGACAGTGTGAGCTGTGGTCCTTCAGTTGCTCGGCGACAGACGACCGTGCGCGACAATGCTGCCGTATTTGCTAGCACTAAGGGCTCTGCTGGAAGGAGCGAAAGTAAAGTGTGGCTGCAAAAAGCACTCATTGCGCAGATCTCATTCGCGGTTTCAACAGCCGAGAAAGAGGGCTCGTTTGAGGACGGAGAGAGGGCCCGGAGGCGGCAGCCCGGACTTGGCCCGCCATCTTCCGGAGGGAACGGTAAATTAACCCCAGCAGCGGCCGGCGCCGCGAGCAGTGTGGCGCTGCTCGCACAAAATGGCATCGTTTTTCTCGGCAGAGGAGCGTTGTTGCGACTGTCTGCCATCTAACTCGACAGCCAATAGCTCTTTTGTAAGGAGACAGGTACATGGACGGTCACCATTCTGTTCACCGACTGCGGAAAACGTCGGGAGCTCTCGTTACATCTCGATGGCGCGAGGCACTACAAATTCTCGCCTGTGGCGCGACCAAAGCATACTTACCTGGCGTAGGGGATACCGTGATCATGAAGGCGGTTCCTCCGGGGTGAGGCTCTTCCATTGCACTTCGGTCGAGCTGACCCCCCGCGATTACTCCAAATGTGAGTAACTCGGGCGCATAATTTTTGGTAGTCGGGACCTTGCGTTCGCGCTGTCCCGGTGTTTATTTCAATTGCAAAGCAGTATTCTGTGATAGCAGTCGGCAACCAGTGCGTCTGAGCTTTCGGCCACCAACGTGTGCTGCAAGGCACTGCCACACGCAGCAGCACTCGCGCTAGGCGCGTACCACACGTCCTGCGTCGACCTGGCGTCAAAACCCAGAGCCAGAGCACACTGTCTGTTCGATAAGCGCGGCGGACGCGCACCACTAGTAGCAGCGGCAGCCGCGAGATGGCACAAGCGGTCAAACTCTGGTACGACACCCCCATTAATGGTCGTACGGGCGACTTTTGGCTTTCTCTGTCCATCAGGGGAATGCGCGCCAAACGCAATTGGACGGCGCGGCATTCCCTGAACGCACGGCGACCGCGGTGGCGCGAGCCGGCGTTCACGAGGCGTCGCCCAGCCGAACGCTGTGTCGCCTGTGGCCAGGTACATGAGGGGCGGGAAGCAAGCGTCTAGCGTAGCGTCTCAAGACTTGCAGACTTGCGGCACTTGACGAGCTTGCTGGGATGTGAAATGACGTGGCCAACTGTACCGAAAACGGGGAAGAGAAATTCTAGGCAACAGCAGCTTGTGCTAGCAGGCGGCCACGATGACAAGGGCCAGCGTTGCTTAAATTCGGTGATGGGACGAGAACCGCTGTAGGCTGTTTATTAGGCCACAACAGTGAGCGTTTACTTTCTGTAAGGAATGTCTTGTCGTCGCAGACGTTGTGTTTCATGTGACAAATTTGCAGACGCCGGGAAAAAAAAAGTTAAGGCTTGGTAATGAACAGTTACAACACTGGGAGGACGAAAAACGGCCAAGTGCAATTACAAACATCGGCGTGGTGATCGCAGGAAATATCTTTGGTGGTAGCTGAGTGGGACAAGGGCGCCTGTACTCGGGGCTCTCAGGGAAAGTAGAAAACGCAGTGTTATCAGGTGTTTTTCTTGCAAGAAATAGAGTCAAAAAGTCTGTATTACACACGTCTTTAACACAGGTTCGGAACTTCAAATCTGTTTATGGCTACTTTACAAGCTCGCTAATCGTCTTCCAAAATATTAAAAGTACACCATACCTCCAGATTCAGCCGGCCCCCACGCCCTGTACAAACTGTCTCTCGTATGGGCGCCCTTGGAGTGAGAACAGACGCGTTTCGAATGGAATGGGAATAACATAAAACTCTTCTTTTTCTCTCTCTGTAACAAGTGTAATTAAAAACACAATTTCTCCCTACTCACTGACAAAATATCCGAACAGTGCCTTCTGTAACACACATAGTTCTACATTGACAGACGCGTAGTAGCGGCACTTTCAATAAATTACTCACGCCTACTAATTGCAGAAACGGATAGCCCTCAAATGAATTCGTTGTTGCATCACTACATTCACAGAAATGCCTCTTCCTTGTTTCCCATCGCTTCGTTACACACCAGACGTGTTGTGTTTACAAACAAAAAGCAATTTGGTTTTATCCTTACCTAATCTACTTCTAAGCAAAGATGGCTAGTTTACCAAATACCGCAAAATTAATCTGCATCTTCGAAATTAGCCCGCCGAAATGTTGCCATGAATGAAACTTTATTTTTTCTCTCTTATGCGTATAGAAAATATCTGCACAAATATTCGATCGAGCTTTCCACGCCCTACTCGGAAGGAGAAGCAAAAAGGAGTGTTACCTTTTAAGTGCCTTCTGTTACTCGGCGTCGAATGTCGAACGTGCCGATTGATGTTCGTTCTTGGAGTTCACGGCCGTCCTGTTTGTTCGTCGCGCACAACACTCACGACTGCATCCAGCTCTCTTAGAACATCTGACAGTGTGAGCTGTGGTCCTTCAGTTGCTCGGCGACAGACGACCGTGCGCGACAATGCTGCCGTATTTGCTAGCACTAAGGGCTCTGCTGGAAGGAGCGAAAGTAAAGTGTGGCTGCAAAAAGCACTCATTGCGCAGATCTCATTCGCGGTTTCAACAGCCGAGAAAGAGGGCTCGTTTGAGACGGAGAGGAGGGCCCGGAGGCGGCAGCCCGGACTTGGCCCGCCATCTTCCGGAGGGAACGGTAAATTAACCCCAGCAGCGGCCGGCGCCGCGAGCAGTGTGGCGCTGCTCGCACAAAATGCATCGTTTTTCTCGGCAGAGGAGCGTTGTTGCGACTGTCTGCCATCTAACTCGACAGCCAATAGCTCTTTTGTAAGGAGACAGGTACATGGACGGTCACCATTCTGTTCACCGACTGCGAAAACGTCGGGAGCTCTCGTTACATCTCGATGGCGCGAGGCACTACAAATTCTCGCCTGTGGCGCGACCAAAGCATACTTACCTGGCGTAGGGGATACCGTGATCATGAAGGCGGTTCCTCCGGGGTGAGGCTCTTCCATTGCACTTCGGTCGAGCTGACCCCCGCGATTACTCCAAATGTGAGTAACTCGGGCGCATAATTTTTGGTAGTCGGGACTTGCGTTCGCGCTGTCCCGGTGTTTATTTCAATTGCAAAAGCAGTATTCTGTGATAGCAGTCGGCAACCAGTGCGTCTGAGCTTTCGGCCACCAACGTGTGCTGCAAGGCACTGCCACACGCAGCAGCACTCGCGCTAGGCGCGTACCACACGTCTGCGTCGACCTGGCGTCAAACCCAGAGCCAGAGCACACTGTCTGTTCGATAAGCGCGGCGGACGCGCACCACTAGTAGCAGCGGCAGCCGCGAGATGGCACAAGCGGTCTAACTCTGGTACGACACCCCCATTAATGGTCGTACGGCGACTTTTGGCTTTCTCTGTCCATCAGGGGAATGCGCGCCAAACGCAATTGGACGGCGCGGCATTCCCTGAACGCACGGCGACCGCGGTGGCGCGAGCCGGCGTTCACGAGGCGTCGCCCAGCCGAACGCTGTGTCGCCTGTGGCCAGGTACATGAGGGGCGGGAAGCAAGCGTCTAGCGTAGCGTCTCAAGACTTGCAGACTTGCGGCACTTGACGAGCTTGCTGGGATGTGAAATGACGTGGCCAACTGTACCGAAAACGGGGAAGAGAAATTCTAGGCAACAGCAGCTTGTGCTAGCAGGCGGCCACGATGACAAGGGCCAGCGTTGCTTAAATTCGGTGATGGGACGAGAACCGCTGTAGGCTGTTTATTAGGCCACAACAGTGAGCGTTTACTTTCTGTAAGGAATGTCTTGTCGTCGCAGACGTTGTGTTTCATGTGACAAATTTGCAGACGCCGGGAAAAAAAAAGTTAAGGCTTGGTAATGAACAGTTACAACACTGGGAGGACGAAAAACGGCCAAGTGCAATTACAAACATCGGCGTGGTGATCGCAGGAAATATCTTTGGTGGTAGCTGAGTGGGACAAGGGCGCCTGTACTCGGGGCTCTCAGGGAAAGTAGAAAACGCAGTGTTATCAGGTGTTTTTCTTGCAAGAAATAGAGTCAAAAAGTCTGTATTACACACGTCTTTAACACAGGTTCGGAACTTCAAATCTGTTTATGGCTACTTTACAAGCTCGCTAATCGTCTTCCAAAATATTAAAAGTACACCATACCTCCAGATTCAGCCGGCCCCCACGCCCTGTACAAACTGTCTCTCGTATGGGCGCCCTTGGAGTGAGAACAGACGCGTTTCGAATGGAATGGGAATAACATAAAACTCTTCTTTTTCTCTCTCTGTAACAAGTGTAATTAAAAACACAATTTCTCCCTACTCACTGACAAAATATCCGAACAGTGCCTTCTGTAACACACATAGTTCTACATTGACAGACGCGTAGTAGCGGCACTTTCAATAAATTACTCACGCCTACTAATTGCAGAAACGGATAGCCCTCAAATGAATTCGTTGTTGCATCACTACATTCACAGAAATGCCTCTTCCTTGTTTCCCATCGCTTCGTTACACACCAGACGTGTTGTGTTTACAAACAAAAAGCAATTTGGTTTTATCCTTACCTAATCTACTTCTAAGCAAAGATGGCTAGTTTACCAAATACCGCAAAATTAATCTGCATCTTCGAAATTAGCCCGCCGAAATGTTGCCATGAATGAAACTTTATTTTTTCTCTCTTATGCGTATAGAAAATATCTGCACAAATATTCGATCGAGCTTTCCACGCCCTACTCGGAAGGAGAAGCAAAAAGGAGTGTTACCTTTTAAGTGCCTTCTGTTACTCGGCGTCGAATGTCGAACGTGCCGATTGATGTTCGTTCTTGGAGTTCACGGCCGTCCTGTTTGTTCGTCGCGCACAACACTCACGACTGCATCCAGCTCTCTTAGAACATCTGACAGTGTGAGCTGTGGTCCTTCAGTTGCTCGGCGACAGACGACCGTGCGCGACAATGCTGCCGTATTTGCTAGCACTAAGGGCTCTGCTGGAAGGAGCGAAAGTAAAGTGTGGCTGCAAAAAGCACTCATTGCGCAGATCTCATTCGCGGTTTCAACAGCCGAGAAAGAGGGCTCGTTTGAGACGGAGAGGAGGGCCCGGAGGCGGCAGCCCGGACTTGGCCCGCCATCTTCCGGAGGGAACGGTAAATTAACCCCAGCAGCGGCCGGCGCCGCGAGCAGTGTGGCGCTGCTCGCACAAAATGCATCGTTTTTCTCGGCAGAGGAGCGTTGTTGCGACTGTCTGCCATCTAACTCGACAGCCAATAGCTCTTTTGTAAGGAGACAGGTACATGGACGGTCACCATTCTGTTCACCGACTGCGAAAACGTCGGGAGCTCTCGTTACATCTCGATGGCGCGAGGCACTACAAATTCTCGCCTGTGGCGCGACCAAAGCATACTTACCTGGCGTAGGGGATACCGTGATCATGAAGGCGGTTCCTCCGGGGTGAGGCTCTTCCATTGCACTTCGGTCGAGCTGACCCCCGCGATTACTCCAAATGTGAGTAACTCGGGCGCATAATTTTTGGTAGTCGGGACTTGCGTTCGCGCTGTCCCGGTGTTTATTTCAATTGCAAAAGCAGTATTCTGTGATAGCAGTCGGCAACCAGTGCGTCTGAGCTTTCGGCCACCAACGTGTGCTGCAAGGCACTGCCACACGCAGCAGCACTCGCGCTAGGCGCGTACCACACGTCTGCGTCGACCTGGCGTCAAACCCAGAGCCAGAGCACACTGTCTGTTCGATAAGCGCGGCGGACGCGCACCACTAGTAGCAGCGGCAGCCGCGAGATGGCACAAGCGGTCTAACTCTGGTACGACACCCCCATTAATGGTCGTACGGCGACTTTTGGCTTTCTCTGTCCATCAGGGGAATGCGCGCCAAACGCAATTGGACGGCGCGGCATTCCCTGAACGCACGGCGACCGCGGTGGCGCGAGCCGGCGTTCACGAGGCGTCGCCCAGCCGAACGCTGTGTCGCCTGTGGCCAGGTACATGAGGGGCGGGAAGCAAGCGTCTAGCGTAGCGTCTCAAGACTTGCAGACTTGCGGCACTTGACGAGCTTGCTGGGATGTGAAATGACGTGGCCAACTGTACCGAAAACGGGGAAGAGAAATTCTAGGCAACAGCAGCTTGTGCTAGCAGGCGGCCACGATGACAAGGGCCAGCGTTGCTTAAATTCGGTGATGGGACGAGAACCGCTGTAGGCTGTTTATTAGGCCACAACAGTGAGCGTTTACTTTCTGTAAGGAATGTCTTGTCGTCGCAGACGTTGTGTTTCATGTGACAAATTTGCAGACGCCGGGAAAAAAAAAGTTAAGGCTTGGTAATGAACAGTTACAACACTGGGAGGACGAAAAACGGCCAAGTGCAATTACAAACATCGGCGTGGTGATCGCAGGAAATATCTTTGGTGGTAGCTGAGTGGGACAAGGGCGCCTGTACTCGGGGCTCTCAGGGAAAGTAGAAAACGCAGTGTTATCAGGTGTTTTTCTTGCAAGAAATAGAGTCAAAAAGTCTGTATTACACACGTCTTTAACACAGGTTCGGAACTTCAAATCTGTTTATGGCTACTTTACAAGCTCGCTAATCGTCTTCCAAAATATTAAAAGTACACCATACCTCCAGATTCAGCCGGCCCCCACGCCCTGTACAAACTGTCTCTCGTATGGGCGCCCTTGGAGTGAGAACAGACGCGTTTCGAATGGAATGGGAATAACATAAAACTCTTCTTTTTCTCTCTCTGTAACAAGTGTAATTAAAAACACAATTTCTCCCTACTCACTGACAAAATATCCGAACAGTGCCTTCTGTAACACACATAGTTCTACATTGACAGACGCGTAGTAGCGGCACTTTCAATAAATTACTCACGCCTACTAATTGCAGAAACGGATAGCCCTCAAATGAATTCGTTGTTGCATCACTACATTCACAGAAATGCCTCTTCCTTGTTTCCCATCGCTTCGTTACACACCAGACGTGTTGTGTTTACAAACAAAAAGCAATTTGGTTTTATCCTTACCTAATCTACTTCTAAGCAAAGATGGCTAGTTTACCAAATACCGCAAAATTAATCTGCATCTTCGAAATTAGCCCGCCGAAATGTTGCCATGAATGAAACTTTATTTTTTCTCTCTTATGCGTATAGAAAATATCTGCACAAATATTCGATCGAGCTTTCCACGCCCTACTCGGAAGGAGAAGCAAAAAGGAGTGTTACCTTTTAAGTGCCTTCTGTTACTCGGCGTCGAATGTCGAACGTGCCGATTGATGTTCGTTCTTGGAGTTCACGGCCGTCCTGTTTGTTCGTCGCGCACAACACTCACGACTGCATCCAGCTCTCTTAGAACATCTGACAGTGTGAGCTGTGGTCCTTCAGTTGCTCGGCGACAGACGACCGTGCGCGACAATGCTGCCGTATTTGCTAGCACTAAGGGCTCTGCTGGAAGGAGCGAAAGTAAAGTGTGGCTGCAAAAAGCACTCATTGCGCAGATCTCATTCGCGGTTTCAACAGCCGAGAAAGAGGGCTCGTTTGAGACGGAGAGGAGGGCCCGGAGGCGGCAGCCCGGACTTGGCCCGCCATCTTCCGGAGGGAACGGTAAATTAACCCCAGCAGCGGCCGGCGCCGCGAGCAGTGTGGCGCTGCTCGCACAAAATGCATCGTTTTTCTCGGCAGAGGAGCGTTGTTGCGACTGTCTGCCATCTAACTCGACAGCCAATAGCTCTTTTGTAAGGAGACAGGTACATGGACGGTCACCATTCTGTTCACCGACTGCGAAAACGTCGGGAGCTCTCGTTACATCTCGATGGCGCGAGGCACTACAAATTCTCGCCTGTGGCGCGACCAAAGCATACTTACCTGGCGTAGGGGATACCGTGATCATGAAGGCGGTTCCTCCGGGGTGAGGCTCTTCCATTGCACTTCGGTCGAGCTCCCCCGCGATTACTCCAAATGTGAGTAACTCGGGCGCATAATTTTTGGTAGTCGGGACTTGCGTTCGCGCTGTCCCGGTGTTTATTTCAATTGCAAAAGCAGTATTCTGTGATAGCAGTCGGCAACCAGTGCGTCTGAGCTTTCGGCCACCAACGTGTGCTGCAAGGCACTGCCACACGCAGCAGCACTCGCGCTAGGCGCGTACCACACGTCTGCGTCGACCTGGCGTCAAACCCAGAGCCAGAGCACACTGTCTGTTCGATAAGCGCGGCGGACGCGCACCACTAGTAGCAGCGGCAGCCGCGAGATGGCACAAGCGGTCTAACTCTGGTACGACACCCCCATTAATGGTCGTACGGCGACTTTTGGCTTTCTCTGTCCATCAGGGGAATGCGC
Source organism: Schistocerca gregaria (assembly GCF_023897955.1). Taxonomy (NCBI): domain Eukaryota; kingdom Metazoa; phylum Arthropoda; class Insecta; order Orthoptera; family Acrididae; genus Schistocerca; species Schistocerca gregaria. The sequence continues at coordinate 11,060 of NW_026062921.1, read as the reverse complement.
GCCAAACGCAATTGGACGGCGCGGCATTCCCTGAACGCACGGCGACCGCGGTGGCGCGAGCCGGCGTTCACGAGGCGTCGCCCAGCCGAACGCTGTGTCGCCTGTGGCCAGGTACATGAGGGGCGGGAAGCAAGCGTCTAGCGTAGCGTCTCAAGACTTGCAGACTTGCGGCACTTGACGAGCTTGCTGGGATGTGAAATGACGTGGCCAACTGTACCGAAAACGGGGAAGAGAAATTCTAGGCAACAGCAGCTTGTGCTAGCAGGCGGCCACGATGACAAGGGCCAGCGTTGCTTAAATTCGGTGATGGGACGAGAACCGCTGTAGGCTGTTTATTAGGCCACAACAGTGAGCGTTTACTTTCTGTAAGGAATGTCTTGTCGTCGCAGACGTTGTGTTTCATGTGACAAATTTGCAGACGCCGGGAAAAAAAAAGTTAAGGCTTGGTAATGAACAGTTACAACACTGGGAGGACGAAAAACGGCCAAGTGCAATTACAAACATCGGCGTGGTGATCGCAGGAAATATCTTTGGTGGTAGCTGAGTGGGACAAGGGCGCCTGTACTCGGGGCTCTCAGGGAAAGTAGAAAACGCAGTGTTATCAGGTGTTTTTCTTGCAAGAAATAGAGTCAAAAAGTCTGTATTACACACGTCTTTAACACAGGTTCGGAACTTCTAATCTGTTTATGGCTACTTTACAAGCTCGCTAATCGTCTTCCAAAATATTAAAAGTACACCATACCTCCAGATTCAGCCGGCCCCCACGCCCTGTACAAACTGTCTCTCGTATGGGCGCCCTTGGAGTGAGAACAGACGCGTTTCGAATGGAATGGGAATAACATAAAACTCTTCTTTTTCTCTCTCTGTAACAAGTGTAATTAAAAACACAATTTCTCCCTACTCACTGACAAAATATCCGAACAGTGCCTTCTGTAACACACATAGTTCTACATTGACAGACGCGTAGTAGCGGCACTTTCAATAAATTACTCACGCCTACTAATTGCAGAAACGGATAGCCCTCAAATGAATTCGTTGTTGCATCACTACATTCACAGAAATGCCTCTTCCTTGTTTCCCATCGCTTCGTTACACACCAGACGTGTTGTGTTTACAAACAAAAAGCAATTTGGTTTTATCCTTACCTAATCTACTTCTAAGCAAAGATGGCTAGTTTACCAAATACCGCAAAATTAATCTGCATCTTCGAAATTAGCCCGCCGAAATGTTGCCATGAATGAAACTTTATTTTTTCTCTCTTATGCGTATAGAAAATATCTGCACAAATATTCGATCGAGCTTTCCACGCCCTACTCGGAAGGAGAAGCAAAAAGGAGTGTTACCTTTTAAGTGCCTTCTGTTACTCGGCGTCGAATGTCGAACGTGCCGATTGATGTTCGTTCTTGGAGTTCACGGCCGTCCTGTTTGTTCGTCGCGCACAACACTCACGACTGCATCCAGCTCTCTTAGAACATCTGACAGTGTGAGCTGTGGTCCTTCAGTTGCTCGGCGACAGACGACCGTGCGCGACAATGCTGCCGTATTTGCTAGCACTAAGGGCTCTGCTGGAAGGAGCGAAAGTAAAGTGTGGCTGCAAAAAGCACTCATTGCGCAGATCTCATTCGCGGTTTCAACAGCCGAGAAAGAGGGCTCGTTTGAGACGGAGAGGAGGGCCCGGAGGCGGCAGCCCGGACTTGGCCCGCCATCTTCCGGAGGGAACGGTAAATTAACCCCAGCAGCGGCCGGCGCCGCGAGCAGTGTGGCGCTGCTCGCACAAAATGCATCGTTTTTCTCGGCAGAGGAGCGTTGTTGCGACTGTCTGCCATCTAACTCGACAGCCAATAGCTCTTTTGTAAGGAGACAGGTACATGGACGGTCACCATTCTGTTCACCGACTGCGAAAACGTCGGGAGCTCTCGTTACATCTCGATGGCGCGAGGCACTACAAATTCTCGCCTGTGGCGCGACCAAAGCATACTTACCTGGCGTAGGGGATACCGTGATCATGAAGGCGGTTCCTCCGGGGTGAGGCTCTTCCATTGCACTTCGGTCGAGCTGACCCCCGCGATTACTCCAAATGTGAGTAACTCGGGCGCATAATTTTTGGTAGTCGGGACTTGCGTTCGCGCTGTCCCGGTGTTTATTTCAATTGCAAAAGCAGTATTCTGTGATAGCAGTCGGCAACCAGTGCGTCTGAGCTTTCGGCCACCAACGTGTGCTGCAAGGCACTGCCACACGCAGCAGCACTCGCGCTAGGCGCGTACCACACGTCTGCGTCGACCTGGCGTCAAACCCAGAGCCAGAGCACACTGTCTGTTCGATAAGCGCGGCGGACGCGCACCACTAGTAGCAGCGGCAGCCGCGAGATGGCACAAGCGGTCTAACTCTGGTACGACACCCCCATTAATGGTCGTACGGCGACTTTTGGCTTTCTCTGTCCATCAGGGGAATGCGCGCCAAACGCAATTGGACGGCGCGGCATTCCCTGAACGCACGGCGACCGCGGTGGCGCGAGCCGGCGTTCACGAGGCGTCGCCCAGCCGAACGCTGTGTCGCCTGTGGCCAGGTACATGAGGGGCGGGAAGCAAGCGTCTAGCGTAGCGTCTCAAGACTTGCAGACTTGCGGCACTTGACGAGCTTGCTGGGATGTGAAATGACGTGGCCAACTGTACCGAAAACGGGGAAGAGAAATTCTAGGCAACAGCAGCTTGTGCTAGCAGGCGGCCACGATGACAAGGGCCAGCGTTGCTTAAATTCGGTGATGGGACGAGAACCGCTGTAGGCTGTTTATTAGGCCACAACAGTGAGCGTTTACTTTCTGTAAGGAATGTCTTGTCGTCGCAGACGTTGTGTTTCATGTGACAAATTTGCAGACGCCGGGAAAAAAAAAGTTAAGGCTTGGTAATGAACAGTTACAACACTGGGAGGACGAAAAACGGCCAAGTGCAATTACAAACATCGGCGTGGTGATCGCAGGAAATATCTTTGGTGGTAGCTGAGTGGGACAAGGGCGCCTGTACTCGGGGCTCTCAGGGAAAGTAGAAAACGCAGTGTTATCAGGTGTTTTTCTTGCAAGAAATAGAGTCAAAAAGTCTGTATTACACACGTCTTTAACACAGGTTCGGAACTTCAAATCTGTTTATGGCTACTTTACAAGCTCGCTAATCGTCTTCCAAAATATTAAAAGTACACCATACCTCCAGATTCAGCCGGCCCCCACGCCCTGTACAAACTGTCTCTCGTATGGGCGCCCTTGGAGTGAGAACAGACGCGTTTCGAATGGAATGGGAATAACATAAAACTCTTCTTTTTCTCTCTCTGTAACAAGTGTAATTAAAAACACAATTTCTCCCTACTCACTGACAAAATATCCGAACAGTGCCTTCTGTAACACACATAGTTCTACATTGACAGACGCGTAGTAGCGGCACTTTCAATAAATTACTCACGCCTACTAATTGCAGAAACGGATAGCCCTCAAATGAATTCGTTGTTGCATCACTACATTCACAGAAATGCCTCTTCCTTGTTTCCCATCGCTTCGTTACACACCAGACGTGTTGTGTTTACAAACAAAAAGCAATTTGGTTTTATCCTTACCTAATCTACTTCTAAGCAAAGATGGCTAGTTTACCAAATACCGCAAAATTAATCTGCATCTTCGAAATTAGCCCGCCGAAATGTTGCCATGAATGAAACTTTATTTTTTCTCTCTTATGCGTATAGAAAATATCTGCACAAATATTCGATCGAGCTTTCCACGCCCTACTCGGAAGGAGAAGCAAAAAGGAGTGTTACCTTTTAAGTGCCTTCTGTTACTCGGCGTCGAATGTCGAACGTGCCGATTGATGTTCGTTCTTGGAGTTCACGGCCGTCCTGTTTGTTCGTCGCGCACAACACTCACGACTGCATCCAGCTCTCTTAGAACATCTGACAGTGTGAGCTGTGGTCCTTCAGTTGCTCGGCGACAGACGACCGTGCGCGACAATGCTGCCGTATTTGCTAGCACTAAGGGCTCTGCTGGAAGGAGCGAAAGTAAAGTGTGGCTGCAAAAAGCACTCATTGCGCAGATCTCATTCGCGGTTTCAACAGCCGAGAAAGAGGGCTCGTTTGAGACGGAGAGGAGGGCCCGGAGGCGGCAGCCCGGACTTGGCCCGCCATCTTCCGGAGGGAACGGTAAATTAACCCCAGCAGCGGCCGGCGCCGCGAGCAGTGTGGCGCTGCTCGCACAAAATGCATCGTTTTTCTCGGCAGAGGAGCGTTGTTGCGACTGTCTGCCATCTAACTCGACAGCCAATAGCTCTTTTGTAAGGAGACAGGTACATGGACGGTCACCATTCTGTTCACCGACTGCGAAAACGTCGGGAGCTCTCGTTACATCTCGATGGCGCGAGGCACTACAAATTCTCGCCTGTGGCGCGACCAAAGCATACTTACCTGGCGTAGGGGATACCGTGATCATGAAGGCGGTTCCTCCGGGGTGAGGCTCTTCCATTGCACTTCGGTCGAGCTGACCCCCGCGATTACTCCAAATGTGAGTAACTCGGGCGCATAATTTTTGGTAGTCGGGACTTGCGTTCGCGCTGTCCCGGTGTTTATTTCAATTGCAAAAGCAGTATTCTGTGATAGCAGTCGGCAACCAGTGCGTCTGAGCTTTCGGCCACCAACGTGTGCTGCAAGGCACTGCCACACGCAGCAGCACTCGCGCTAGGCGCGTACCACACGTCTGCGTCGACCTGGCGTCAAACCCAGAGCCAGAGCACACTGTCTGTTCGATAAGCGCGGCGGACGCGCACCACTAGTAGCAGCGGCAGCCGCGAGATGGCACAAGCGGTCTAACTCTGGTACGACACCCCCATTAATGGTCGTACGGCGACTTTTGGCTTTCTCTGTCCATCAGGGGAATGCGCGCCAAACGCAATTGGACGGCGCGGCATTCCCTGAACGCACGGCGACCGCGGTGGCGCGAGCCGGCGTTCACGAGGCGTCGCCCAGCCGAACGCTGTGTCGCCTGTGGCCAGGTACATGAGGGGCGGGAAGCAAGCGTCTAGCGTAGCGTCTCAAGACTTGCAGACTTGCGGCACTTGACGAGCTTGCTGGGATGTGAAATGACGTGGCCAACTGTACCGAAAACGGGGAAGAGAAATTCTAGGCAACAGCAGCTTGTGCTAGCAGGCGGCCACGATGACAAGGGCCAGCGTTGCTTAAATTCGGTGATGGGACGAGAACCGCTGTAGGCTGTTTATTAGGCCACAACAGTGAGCGTTTACTTTCTGTAAGGAATGTCTTGTCGTCGCAGACGTTGTGTTTCATGTGACAAATTTGCAGACGCCGGGAAAAAAAAAGTTAAGGCTTGGTAATGAACAGTTACAACACTGGGAGGACGAAAAACGGCCAAGTGCAATTACAAACATCGGCGTGGTGATCGCAGGAAATATCTTTGGTGGTAGCTGAGTGGGACAAGGGCGCCTGTACTCGGGGCTCTCAGGGAAAGTAGAAAACGCAGTGTTATCAGGTGTTTTTCTTGCAAGAAATAGAGTCAAAAAGTCTGTATTACACACGTCTTTAACACAGGTTCGGAACTTCAAATCTGTTTATGGCTACTTTACAAGCTCGCTAATCGTCTTCCAAAATATTAAAAGTACACCATACCTCCAGATTCAGCCGGCCCCCACGCCCTGTACAAACTGTCTCTCGTATGGGCGCCCTTGGAGTGAGAACAGACGCGTTTCGAATGGAATGGGAATAACATAAAACTCTTCTTTTTCTCTCTCTGTAACAAGTGTAATTAAAAACACAATTTCTCCCTACTCACTGACAAAATATCCGAACAGTGCCTTCTGTAACACACATAGTTCTACATTGACAGACGCGTAGTAGCGGCACTTTCAATAAATTACTCACGCCTACTAATTGCAGAAACGGATAGCCCTCAAATGAATTCGTTGTTGCATCACTACATTCACAGAAATGCCTCTTCCTTGTTTCCCATCGCTTCGTTACACACCAGACGTGTTGTGTTTACAAACAAAAAGCAATTTGGTTTTATCCTTACCTAATCTACTTCTAAGCAAAGATGGCTAGTTTACCAAATACCGCAAAATTAATCTGCATCTTCGAAATTAGCCCGCCGAAATGTTGCCATGAATGAAACTTTATTTTTTCTCTCTTATGCGTATAGAAAATATCTGCACAAATATTCGATCGAGCTTTCCACGCCCTACTCGGAAGGAGAAGCAAAAAGGAGTGTTACCTTTTAAGTGCCTTCTGTTACTCGGCGTCGAATGTCGAACGTGCCGATTGATGTTCGTTCTTGGAGTTCACGGCCGTCCTGTTTGTTCGTCGCGCACAACACTCACGACTGCATCCAGCTCTCTTAGAACATCTGACAGTGTGAGCTGTGGTCCTTCAGTTGCTCGGCGACAGACGACCGTGCGCGACAATGCTGCCGTATTTGCTAGCACTAAGGGCTCTGCTGGAAGGAGCGAAAGTAAAGTGTGGCTGCAAAAAGCACTCATTGCGCAGATCTCATTCGCGGTTTCAACAGCCGAGAAAGAGGGCTCGTTTGAGACGGAGAGGAGGGCCCGGAGGCGGCAGCCCGGACTTGGCCCGCCATCTTCCGGAGGGAACGGTAAATTAACCCCAGCAGCGGCCGGCGCCGCGAGCAGTGTGGCGCTGCTCGCACAAAATGCATCGTTTTTCTCGGCAGAGGAGCGTTGTTGCGACTGTCTGCCATCTAACTCGACAGCCAATAGCTCTTTTGTAAGGAGACAGGTACATGGACGGTCACCATTCTGTTCACCGACTGCGAAAACGTCGGGAGCTCTCGTTACATCTCGATGGCGCGAGGCACTACAAATTCTCGCCTGTGGCGCGACCAAAGCATACTTACCTGGCGTAGGGGATACCGTGATCATGAAGGCGGTTCCTCCGGGGTGAGGCTCTTCCATTGCACTTCGGTCGAGCTGACCCCCGCGATTACTCCAAATGTGAGTAACTCGGGCGCATAATTTTTGGTAGTCGGGACTTGCGTTCGCGCTGTCCCGGTGTTTATTTCAATTGCAAAAGCAGTATTCTGTGATAGCAGTCGGCAACCAGTGCGTCTGAGCTTTCGGCCACCAACGTGTGCTGCAAGGCACTGCCACACGCAGCAGCACTCGCGCTAGGCGCGTACCACACGTCTGCGTCGACCTGGCGTCAAACCCAGAGCCAGAGCACACTGTCTGTTCGATAAGCGCGGCGGACGCGCACCACTAGTAGCAGCGGCAGCCGCGAGATGGCACAAGCGGTCTAACTCTGGTACGACACCCCCATTAATGGTCGTACGGCGACTTTTGGCTTTCTCTGTCCATCAGGGGAATGCGCGCCAAACGCAATTGGACGGCGCGGCATTCCCTGAACGCACGGCGACCGCGGTGGCGCGAGCCGGCGTTCACGAGGCGTCGCCCAGCCGAACGCTGTGTCGCCTGTGGCCAGGTACATGAGGGGCGGGAAGCAAGCGTCTAGCGTAGCGTCTCAAGACTTGCAGACTTGCGGCACTTGACGAGCTTGCTGGGATGTGAAATGACGTGGCCAACTGTACCGAAAACGGGGAAGAGAAATTCTAGGCAACAGCAGCTTGTGCTAGCAGGCGGCCACGATGACAAGGGCCAGCGTTGCTTAAATTCGGTGATGGGACGAGAACCGCTGTAGGCTGTTTATTAGGCCACAACAGTGAGCGTTTACTTTCTGTAAGGAATGTCTTGTCGTCGCAGACGTTGTGTTTCATGTGACAAATTTGCAGACGCCGGGAAAAAAAAAGTTAAGGCTTGGTAATGAACAGTTACAACACTGGGAGGACGAAAAACGGCCAAGTGCAATTACAAACATCGGCGTGGTGATCGCAGGAAATATCTTTGGTGGTAGCTGAGTGGGACAAGGGCGCCTGTACTCGGGGCTCTCAGGGAAAGTAGAAAACGCAGTGTTATCAGGTGTTTTTCTTGCAAGAAATAGAGTCAAAAAGTCTGTATTACACACGTCTTTAACACAGGTTCGGAACTTCAAATCTGTTTATGGCTACTTTACAAGCTCGCTAATCGTCTTCCAAAATATTAAAAGTACACCATACCTCCAGATTCAGCCGGCCCCCACGCCCTGTACAAACTGTCTCTCGTATGGGCGCCCTTGGAGTGAGAACAGACGCGTTTCGAATGGAATGGGAATAACATAAAACTCTTCTTTTTCTCTCTCTGTAACAAGTGTAATTAAAAACACAATTTCTCCCTACTCACTGACAAAATATCCGAACAGTGCCTTCTGTAACACACATAGTTCTACATTGACAGACGCGTAGTAGCGGCACTTTCAATAAATTACTCACGCCTACTAATTGCAGAAACGGATAGCCCTCAAATGAATTCGTTGTTGCATCACTACATTCACAGAAATGCCTCTTCCTTGTTTCCCATCGCTTCGTTACACACCAGACGTGTTGTGTTTACAAACAAAAAGCAATTTGGTTTTATCCTTACCTAATCTACTTCTAAGCAAAGATGGCTAGTTTACCAAATACCGCAAAATTAATCTGCATCTTCGAAATTAGCCCGCCGAAATGTTGCCATGAATGAAACTTTATTTTTTCTCTCTTATGCGTATAGAAAATATCTGCACAAATATTCGATCGAGCTTTCCACGCCCTACTCGGAAGGAGAAGCAAAAAGGAGTGTTACCTTTTAAGTGCCTTCTGTTACTCGGCGTCGAATGTCGAACGTGCCGATTGATGTTCGTTCTTGGAGTTCACGGCCGTCCTGTTTGTTCGTCGCGCACAACACTCACGACTGCATCCAGCTCTCTTAGAACATCTGACAGTGTGAGCTGTGGTCCTTCAGTTGCTCGGCGACAGACGACCGTGCGCGACAATGCTGCCGTATTTGCTAGCACTAAGGGCTCTGCTGGAAGGAGCGAAAGTAAAGTGTGGCTGCAAAAAGCACTCATTGCGCAGATCTCATTCGCGGTTTCAACAGCCGAGAAAGAGGGCTCGTTTGAGACGGAGAGGAGGGCCCGGAGGCGGCAGCCCGGACTTGGCCCGCCATCTTCCGGAGGGAACGGTAAATTAACCCCAGCAGCGGCCGGCGCCGCGAGCAGTGTGGCGCTGCTCGCACAAAATGCATCGTTTTTCTCGGCAGAGGAGCGTTGTTGCGACTGTCTGCCATCTAACTCGACAGCCAATAGCTCTTTTGTAAGGAGACAGGTACATGGACGGTCACCATTCTGTTCACCGACTGCGAAAACGTCGGGAGCTCTCGTTACATCTCGATGGCGCGAGGCACTACAAATTCTCGCCTGTGGCGCGACCAAAGCATACTTACCTGGCGTAGGGGATACCGTGATCATGAAGGCGGTTCCTCCGGGGTGAGGCTCTTCCATTGCACTTCGGTCGAGCTGACCCCCGCGATTACTCCAAATGTGAGTAACTCGGGCGCATAATTTTTGGTAGTCGGGACTTGCGTTCGCGCTGTCCCGGTGTTTATTTCAATTGCAAAAGCAGTATTCTGTGATAGCAGTCGGCAACCAGTGCGTCTGAGCTTTCGGCCACCAACGTGTGCTGCAAGGCACTGCCACACGCAGCAGCACTCGCGCTAGGCGCGTACCACACGTCTGCGTCGACCTGGCGTCAAACCCAGAGCCAGAGCACACTGTCTGTTCGATAAGCGCGGCGGACGCGCACCACTAGTAGCAGCGGCAGCCGCGAGATGGCACAAGCGGTCTAACTCTGGTACGACACCCCCATTAATGGTCGTACGGCGACTTTTGGCTTTCTCTGTCCATCAGGGGAATGCGCGCCAAACGCAATTGGACGGCGCGGCATTCCCTGAACGCACGGCGACCGCGGTGGCGCGAGCCGGCGTTCACGAGGCGTCGCCCAGCCGAACGCTGTGTCGCCTGTGGCCAGGTACATGAGGGGCGGGAAGCAAGCGTCTAGCGTAGCGTCTCAAGACTTGCAGACTTGCGGCACTTGACGAGCTTGCTGGGATGTGAAATGACGTGGCCAACTGTACCGAAAACGGGGAAGAGAAATTCTAGGCAACAGCAGCTTGTGCTAGCAGGCGGCCACGATGACAAGGGCCAGCGTTGCTTAAATTCGGTGATGGGACGAGAACCGCTGTAGGCTGTTTATTAGGCCACAACAGTGAGCGTTTACTTTCTGTAAGGAATGTCTTGTCGTCGCAGACGTTGTGTTTCATGTGACAAATTTGCAGACGCCGGGAAAAAAAAAGTTAAGGCTTGGTAATGAACAGTTACAACACTGGGAGGACGAAAAACGGCCAAGTGCAATTACAAACATCGGCGTGGTGATCGCAGGAAATATCTTTGGTGGTAGCTGAGTGGGACAAGGGCGCCTGTACTCGGGGCTCTCAGGGAAAGTAGAAAACGCAGTGTTATCAGGTGTTTTTCTTGCAAGAAATAGAGTCAAAAAGTCTGTATTACACACGTCTTTAACACAGGTTCGGAACTTCAAATCTGTTTATGGCTACTTTACAAGCTCGCTAATCGTCTTCCAAAATATTAAAAGTACACCATACCTCCAGATTCAGCCGGCCCCCACGCCCTGTACAAACTGTCTCTCGTATGGGCGCCCTTGGAGTGAGAACAGACGCGTTTCGAATGGAATGGGAATAACATAAAACTCTTCTTTTTCTCTCTCTGTAACAAGTGTAATTAAAAACACAATTTCTCCCTACTCACTGACAAAATATCCGAACAGTGCCTTCTGTAACACACATAGTTCTACATTGACAGACGCGTAGTAGCGGCACTTTCAATAAATTACTCACGCCTACTAATTGCAGAAACGGATAGCCCTCAAATGAATTCGTTGTTGCATCACTACATTCACAGAAATGCCTCTTCCTTGTTTCCCATCGCTTCGTTACACACCAGACGTGTTGTGTTTACAAACAAAAAGCAATTTGGTTTTATCCTTACCTAATCTACTTCTAAGCAAAGATGGCTAGTTTACCAAATACCGCAAAATTAATCTGCATCTTCGAAATTAGCCCGCCGAAATGTTGCCATGAATG
>NW_026062920.1:0-38254 GCF_023897955.1 Schistocerca gregaria | reverse complement strand
AAAGAACCATGTTCAACCCACACTACACAACAAGGGGGGCACACACGAACGCGAAAGAAAGGGCAGGGCAGGGGCAACTATCTCGTACACATTCTTCCTCAGAACCCACATATCGCATCAACGAACGGCAGGCCAATTGCGGACTCAGCCGTGTCAGGCAAATCCAACCCAACCAACACCTCCCACGGAAACCCTGACACTGATCCAGCAGTACGTCCACATACATCGCCACACCAAATACGGGTGACGAGTGAGCAACAAATGGAACAATACACAACAAGGGCTGACCTAATAAAAACTGCACGTCACGTCATACCTTCCAGACAGACGCAGTTCCGACGGGACGGCGGAACCGTATACGTACCTTTCAGCCACAACAACCGACCGACTGGACACGCCCGCGTCTCCAGCCAGCCAACCACCAGGGCCACACAGCCCGCAAGTTTCAGCGTCAACACTTCTTAACGTACGTTGCAAACTTTTCAAAACATTGCCACACACACACACACACACACACACACACACACCACGAAAAGCGTCAACCTCTCTCACACTGGATACACTCAACACTTTTTGTCGGCGGAGCTTGAGGGCCAACGGTTGACACACCCCCACCGGCCACACAGGTTTCCCTTTGAAAATTGCAGTGACGGAGGAGACGCGGCATTACGAGAGGGTTGTTTCCGAGAGCGCGAGCTGGACGGAGCTGCGGCGCCGCCGCCGCCGCCGCCGCCGCCGCCGAGGGGTAATGAACGCACGCGATGCCGCATGACAGCCCATCACCCAAAGTTTCACCCACAACTGCACAGGTCGCACCCCCTTTTCGCGCCATACTAGTGTCGATCGTCAATTACAGCTGACGGTGTTCGCATTTGCCACTTGACGAGAGGGGGGGGGGGGGGGGGAAAAGAAAACAAACATCTGACACGCCATGTGTTTCTCTCTCTCTCTGTTACATCTAGGTCATTCGGCAGCCACTGTAAAAAAAAAAAAAAAAAAAAAAAAAAAAAAAAAATATTTTTACGACATGGTTGGGTAAGTGATTTAAAGACAACAATTGTGGGTCACACACCATAGACCATTTCGATAGTGTTCTTGTTCTTCTCTTTTTCCTTTTTTTATCGCTCAATTGAAATCAAACCTGGGGATGATGCAATGCTGCGATATGGCACAACCGTCGTCCATTGTACACAACTCGGGAACAAAAAGAAACCAATTCAGGGAACGTTCGTTCCTTCACAACGTTTCTTTCAACGCACTTGGTCTTTACCATCCTGTATATTCAACACACATTTCCTTTCATCAAACTAGGGCATTTCCATAACAGTATTTGCAATACTGCTTCTTCGACGTCATTTCACCATCTTAACTAGAGACAAACAAACAAGAAAATAGCAAAACAGCCTTGAGAACCCCGTCCACCAAATTTCAGTTAGCACGGCATCCAAGATTCTTTTCCGGGGAGTGCAGTGCAGCTGACGCTGCTCAGACCATATACCGTCGCCAGTCTCACTCAACTCTTGCGCATTCCATTCTACGCTACGTGACTATGCAAAAATGAATGAATCAAACCCGCCCAGAGAGCGTCTTGTGCGAGGGGACACACGATATAGAGAACAACAAAACACACAGGGGACACCACCACAGTTGGAGAGAACGTTTCCACCACGGCAGCCGCGCCGTTACGCGCTTTTTTTTTTTCCTCCCCCCCACTGCACACCTCCGACACCACGGGAACGTTCACCGTCCCGTTGCCCTACACTGGCGTTTCTTTTCAACCCCCCACCCTATTCCTCGCTCCCCGGACATTCGACCGATCACAAAGTGCAACCTCTCGTTACCGTCGGGTGCCCCTCTTCATCCCCGGGGCGCCAACAACAAAACAAAAACACCACCGACGCCGTCGTCTCGCGTCACCTCACTCAACTGAGCGGAAAATACACGTACATCCAGAATGACGACACCGCCTCCAGACGTCAGACGTCAGGTCGAAAGAGGGCACCGTACGTCGTGGCGCGTGGTCTCCTAACTCACCTCGCGCGTACAAATACAATGCAATGCGTGTCTCCTCACGTTCACACACACCTCCACGCTCCACTTTTACGTCGCCCAACCAACCAACTACTAACTTAACCCACCCGCTCGGCGTAGAAGCAGCTGTAGGCGGCAACGTGTTTCTCACCCTCGCCACCAACGGTGTGACATCCGACAATCGCGGTTTGCTTTCCGTTCCACACCTCCGGCCATACCATACAAAGGGGACAAAAAAAAAAAAAAAAATATATATATCAAACAAGCCAACTCCAGCGATCCGCCCCCCTAACACCAACACGTCTCGAAACACCCACGCCCACGACCCGGCTGTGGCCTAAAGTGCGTATCCCAACGTCACACCAAAACCAAAGGCGCCGGCGCCGCACCACACCACACCACAAGCTACAGCTACAGCTGTGCCGCCCGTCCACCCGCTCACAACAACAACAACAACAACAACAACAATTCCGCCCTTCCCGCAAAGGCATTTTGGTGGCCCTGAAAAGGGCCGTTTTTTCTTTTCTTCGCCGCGCCGCGGACGAGCCTCCTATTTCCAAGAGCCACCTCCTTACTTGGAGCTCGTGTACTTGGTCACCGCCTTCGTGCCCTCGCTCACCGCGTGCTTGGCCAGCTCGCCAGGCAGCAAGAGCCGCACAGCGGTCTGGATCTCGCGGGACGTGATGGTCGAGCGCTTGTTGTAGTGCGCCAGGCGAGAAGCCTCGGCCGCAATGCGCTCGAAAATGTCGTTCACGAAGCTGTTCATGATGCTCATCGCCTTCGAAGAGATGCCCGTGTCAGGGTGCACCTGCTTCAGCACCTTGTAGATGTAGATGGCATAGCTCTCCTTCCTCTTGCGCTTCTTCTTCTTGTCGCCCTTCGAAATGTTCTTCTGCGCCTTGCCAGCCTTCTTGGCGGCTTTCCCGCTAGTCTTGGGCGGCATCACGAACAAACAGGCAGGCAGGCAGGCAGGCAGGCAGGCACGCGCAGTCAGTCAGTCAGTCAGGCGCTCCGCTCCAGTCAGCGTCTCCCCACACAGTGGCACCCGCCGCACGCCGCCGCCGCACCTTTACCAGCTCGCCCTGCTGCGGCCGCCGACCAATGGGGCGCGCGCGCAACCGGCCGCCGCACCCGAGCCCATAAAGGACCCCCACCCCGCCGGCGCCGGCACGCACTCCGCTGCTCGACTCGCTGCGGCTCGCACCGTTTGGGGCGTTGTGCTTTTTCTTTCTCGCTTCTTTCCAAACTAGCCCATCGCCATGTCCGGACGCGGAAAGGGAGGCAAAGTCAAGGGCAAGTCAAAGTCCCGCTCAAGCAGGGCTGGGCTCCAGTTCCCGGTCGGCAGAATCCACCGCCTCCTGCGCAAGGGAAACTACGCCGAGCGCGTCGGCGCCGGGGCGCCCGTCTACCTCGCCGCCGTCATGGAGTACCTCGCGGCTGAGGTGCTCGAGCTGGCCGGAAACGCGGCCCGCGACAACAAGAAGACGCGCATCATCCCGCGCCACCTGCAGCTCGCCATACGCAACGACGAGGAGCTCAACAAGCTCTTGTCGGGCGTCACCATCGCACAGGGAGGTGTCCTGCCCAACATCCAGGCCGTCCTGCTGCCAAAGAAGACCGAGAAGAAGGCCTAAAAGAGAGACAGCGCAATCGGCAACCGCCGCGTGCTCCCTTGGCACGCAGCGCGCCATTTGCCGCCTCGGCTCAAAAAACAAAACACAATCGGCCCTTTTCAGGGCCACCACACAAACCTACGTCCAAAGCAGAATTCCAGTCGTTCGTCGCACCACTTTTCTCTCTCTCTCTCTCTCTCTCTCTCTCTCTCTCTCTCTCTGTGTACGGTTTTTTTTTCCTTCTTACACACACAGGCGCCGCCATCTTGTACACACGTACTTGGCCACCTCCTCCACTCAACTCCACGCACGCACAGTCTCGCGACCATTAACCAGCACACGTGGCGCACAACAACACACCTCAAAAATAACCCCTCGGCGCTCAGCCGCGCCGCAACACACAGCCCATCCACCGACAAGAAGCATACAAGCAAAGAGGGAGGGGAAGGAAGGAAGGAAGGAGCTCACACAACGCAAGGGCACGCTTCCTTCCCTCCCAACCGCACCGCACACCACGTCAAAAAAAACTCCAAACAAAACTAAAAGGCCAAGTAGACTAAAAAGGAAAAGAAAAACCAGCAACACAGACTCTTTCGCACTTTTCAACTTCCGAACACTGTGGTGGCCCTGAAAAGGGCCGTTTTTCAATCTATCTCTCTTTCCTTCCTTCGGTCTCACACCGCCTAACCGCCGAAACCGTACAGGGTGCGCCCCTGCCTCTTCAGGGCGTACACCACGTCCATGGCCGTCACAGTCTTGCGCTTGGCGTGCTCAGTGTACGTCACCGCGTCGCGGATCACGTTCTCCAGGAACACCTTCAGCACTCCGCGCGTCTCCTCGTAGATCAGACCAGAGATGCGCTTCACGCCGCCCCTGCGCGCCAGGCGGCGGATCGCGGGCTTCGTGATGCCCTGGATGTTGTCGCGCAACACCTTGCGGTGCCGCTTGGCGCCACCCTTGCCGAGCCCCTTTCCTCCCTTGCCGCGGCCTGTCATTCTTCTTCTTCAAGCGTCTCAACCACAATAATATAAAAAACAGAAAGCAAGGCAAGCTCCTCACCCGGCGCTAGCGAGTCGGCTACGGTTGTGGCGCCCAGCGCGCGCGCCGCCCCCCTATATAGACTCTGGGGCCCCGCGGCCCGCCCTCCCCTCCCCCCACCACCGCGCACCGAGGGCATATAAGCGCAGCACCCGGGGCGCGCGGGCCCGTTGTCAAGGCAGCACCGGACGCCGTCGCGCACGCATATCCTCCACGCCGCATCCGCATCCGCATCCGCATCCGCAGTAGCCATGGCCCGGACAAAGCAAACGGCCCGCAAGTCCACCGGCGGAAAGGCGCCGCGCAAACAGCTCGCCACCAAGGCGGCGAGGAAGAGCGCGCCCGCCACCGGCGGCGTCAAGAAGCCCCACCGCTACAGGCCGGGCACCGTCGCCCTGCGAGAAATCAGGCGCTACCAGAAGAGCACAGAGCTGCTCATCCGCAAGCTGCCATTCCAGCGCCTAGTGCGCGAGATCGCCCAGGACTTCAAGACCGACCTGCGCTTCCAGAGCTCCGCAGTCATGGCCCTGCAGGAGGCCAGCGAGGCCTACCTCGTCGGCCTCTTCGAAGACACCAACCTGTGCGCAATCCACGCCAAGCGAGTCACCATCATGCCCAAGGACATCCAGCTCGCGCGCCGCATCCGCGGCGAGCGCGCCTAAACCCGCACACCGCCAAACAAACAAAACGGCCCTTTTCAGGGCCACTAACGTCTCTCCGTCGCGAGCAAAACTTTGTCGGTCGCAACGACTAGTTCCCCACTCACTCTCCAGTCCAGTCGTCCCACCCCCGGCCCGGCCCGGCGCCGCCGTTTCCAAAAGAAAAAAAAAAGCACCGCACCGGCCGAGCCAAGTCGCAAGCGTCAATAGCGCCACCCACACAGGCCACGGCACAAAACGTGACGCCCGGAAAGCAAAGCCAAAAAAGACTATTCCAAAACCACCACCAAGACAAACAAACAAACGCGGCGCAAAATAAATAGGTAGAAATAATAAAAGTAAAATACACTTTATGTAACACCAACCGCGGCGCCGCCGCCCACGCCCGCCAACGACCCCACAATCCAACCACCATCCACACATGAAACAAACAAACGCCAGCAAGCAAGACAGACAGACAACAAGGCAACCGACCGACCACGACACGACACGACAATCAACACCTTCCCGACGTGCTTTGATGGCCCTGAGAAGGGCCGTTTTTGTTTTTGTCCGGGACCGCGCGACAGCCTCTGGTTGCGCGCCGGCCACCAGGCGACGGTGTCAACCGCCAACCCTTCCCTGCCCTTTTTACTTCTTCTTCTTGGGCGAAGCCTTCGCCTTAGACGGCGTCGCCGTCGCCTTCTTCGGGCGCGGCGCCTTCGGCTTCTTCGTCGGAACCTTGGCGGCCTTCTTCGCCTTCGACGGCGACTTGGCCTTGGCCGGCTTGGCCGCAGCCGCCTTCTTCGCACCCGCGGGAGCGGCCGACGCCGCAGACGCCTTCTTGGCGGCGCCCGCCTTCCGACCGGTCGCCGCCTTCACGCCGCCAGCCTTCTTTGCGCCGGCCGCACGGGCCCCCTTCTTCTCCTTGCTGGCCGGAGCGGCGCGCTTCTTCTTCGCACCACCGCCGCCACCACGAGCCTTGCCGCCCTCGGCCGCCCCGCCGCCGGCGCCGGCAAGCTTGAAAGAGCCCGACGCGCCCTTCCCCTTCGTCTGCACCAGCTCGCCAGCCACGACGGCCGACTTGAGGTACTTCTTGATAAAGGGCGCCAGCTTCTCCGCGTCCAGCTTGTAGTGCGCGGCAATGTACTTCTTGATCGCCTGCAGCGACGACCCGCCGCGCTCCTTCAGACTCTTGATGGCGGCCGTCACCATCTCAGAGGTGCGCGGGTGCGCAGGCTTGGCGCGCGGCTTCTTCGCAGACGACGCAGACTTGGCCTTCTTCGTAGTGCCGGTGGCGGCGGGTGCCGCGGCAGTCTCGTTCGTAGCCGCCTGGTCTGCCATCTTTTGCCTGTTCTCTTTTCTTTTTTCCCCTTGCTTTCGCTTCCTTCTCTCCTTCGACGACGCACAACAGCGAGGGGCGCGCAGCAGAGAATAGCCGCGCACGCGCCTGGCCCAGCCAGTGTCGCGGGCGGGCGCGGACGGCCGAGAGAGCGGCCGCCACTCGGCGCGCCGCCGCGCCGCCGCGCCGCGCCTCCCGCGCTTGCTACCGCCCAACGTCCGACAGCCTGCGCGGAGCAGCCCCCAACCTGCGCCGCAACCACCCGCGCCATTCAAACCACCGAGGATGGGGCTACACACACCGACACCACGGTCGCCAACCAGTCGCCGCGGCGGCGCCGCAAACCACGGCCAAACTGCAGCCACCGCGCGCCACAGCCTGGGTCGGCCCGCCGAGAATCGCCGCCCCCGCCCAAATGCCGCCCCCACAGCCCCAGCCGACGACCCGCCACAATGGCCAAACCTTCGTCAAAACTCCCACACCGTCGCCGCGGCAGCCCGGCCACCGCGGCCGGCGCCACAGCCACACGAGCCGAGTCGTGCGGCGATGACGGCCGTGCACAAACGCACCTCCGCCGCCCCATCGCCTTCCGCCGTTTTCCCGATCGGCCCGCAGCCGTCGGGCCACGGCCGCGGGCCGTCCTCCTCCTCTCGCCTCGCCCGCCAACACCCACAGCCCTTCCAACACATTTTTTTTTTCTTTTTTCTTTTTTTTTTTCTACTTTTTTACGATCGCCGCCTGCGCAACATGGCACCGGCCGACGGAGCGCCAACCCCCCCGCCACAGGCGAAAACAAGACAACGATAAACAAACAAACAAAATAAATTACCAGCCAGCCCCAACTACAGACACACCGAATCTGCCCTCACAGCCGACCTTACACGCCTCAACGTCAAAACAAAGGTGGTTTCTTTCTTTCAACGGTTACCTTACCTTAGGTTACGTCAGGTTAGGCTAAGAAGGCGTCAGGGTTAGGTTAAGCGTTGACGTGACGTCACGTCTTAACGTAGGCGTTAAGCTAAGGTTGCGGTCACGTACGTTAGGTTAAGGCGACTTGGGGGTTGGCCTAAGGGCTTACGTTAGGTTACGTTAGTTTAGGTGGCTGCGTTAACGGCTTAAAGAAGTTTAGGAGGTTAAGGCGTCGAGGCGGCCGCACCCCCTTAGCTGCTGCGGCTCGGCCACGCCACGCCACGCCACGCCACGCTTTGGGGTTTCATAAGGTCGCGCGGCGGGTCGTCGGCACGCCGCAAAGGACAAAACTGCAAGACGACGTCGAAAAACAAACAACAGGTAAAAAATAAATAAGTAAAAATAAACGACGCCGACAGGCGGGGATCAGCAGAACGAGCAGATTCCGGAGAGCGAACGAGACACACACGCACGCACGCACACACACACACACACACACAAACCCCCCCGAGCCGAGAGAGCACAGCACCACCACGTGTCGGCCTCCGCTCACCCGACTCGGCTGGGCTGGGCTGGGCTGGGCTGGGCTGGGCTGGGCTGGGCTGGGCTGGCGGCCGGGCCGGATGCACGTGCACGTACACGTACGGCTACAGCCACTACCCGTACACAGCCGCTCTTCACGCAACACCAGCCAAATGGCGCGCCCGCGGCTCGTCGCGGTCGCAACGCCACGCCGGCACACTTTCGGCACCACCGTCTTCGCGCGCACCGCAAACAAAAACGCAGCCGACACACACAGAAAAAAAAAAAAAACAACACAGAGCGCGAGAGACGGGCGGCGGCGCACCTTTCGCCAGCCGGCAGGCAATCGACTCGCCCAGTACGACAAACGTGCACGCCACCCCACCCACCAACCAACCAGTCGTCGTCGTCGTCGTCCCGAAATCAAACAAACTCTCAAAAGGCACAGCCCCTGCTGCCAACGGACGCAGGCGCCACGCAGCTCCCTTCCCGCCACACTCGATTCGCAGCGCAACTCACCCGGCACACCGTCAAACGACGGGCTGGGCTCGCCGCATCGCCGCAACCTACACACCTTCCCCGCCACGACGCACAGCCCCACCAGACGCCCGTGCCGCAACGACACTACCGCACTACTCCTCTCGCCCTTGCCATACACGACACAACACGCCAAAAAATGAAAATCCAAATACAAACAAAAACACCGCCCCCACGACCCAAACACATGCACGGCGCGCCAACACACGCGAGGCAAGGCACGCAGCAAACGGCGTCCCCTCCGCGTCGCGCCATCAACCTACACACACAAGGCAACACCAACAACAAACAGCCAGCCAGCCAGCCAGCCAGCCAGCCCCACTCTCACGCCGCAAAAACAGAAAACACACCGAAACCGCCAAACGCCGCACATTCGCGCTTCGCACTCACCACACACCTCTCGGCATCCGTTTCGCACACAACGACGCGACGCACAATACATCATCACGGGCTACGCACGCACACCGCGACCCACTTTTTTACGACGCCCTCGCCAGAGCACACGTGCCCACGCCCACACACAGTCGACACAACGACGCAGCGCGCAGCAGACGCGGCCGCAACACATACCTCCCCGACGACGCGCCAACACCGCCAGCCACTGCTCACTCGCCCAAGCAACCCGTGCACACAACTGCCACACGCGTCCACCACGCCGCCGCCAACCACCCGCCCGCCAGGGGGCGCTCACGTCCGCGACAACAGCGCGGCACCGCCGGACCGGGCCGAACCGAGCCGAGCCGCCGCCTCCTCTCCACTCGGCACGCCACGTCCTGCTTGCAAAACACATGGCTCGTCCCTCTGTACACACAACGCGCCTGCCTGCGGTCGCCGCCGGCATCTATCTACCTGCGCATCGGAGCCAGGCCGGCAAGCCCACACTTAAATAATGCACTTCACCAGCCAAACAAACCCACTCTTCCTTTCTTTGCACAGCGCATGCAACAGCAGCCCCAGGAGCCGGGCCCGCCGCCAGCGTCTCCTCCTCCTCTGGGCACAGCCAGCCAGCCGTTCCCACCGCCCCGCCCCTGCTCTGCAGAACAAGAAAAAACGAAAAAGTACCAACACACGCACCCAAAGCGTAAGCCAGACAAGACCAGCCTCTCCAAGGCCACACACACGCAAAAAAACAAAAAAAAACAAAAACACTACAACAAAATAAAATAAAATGAAAAAGAAAAAGCAAGCTGTCGCCTCGCCCCCGCCCGTCCCCCCACCCCACCACATTCGCCCCCTCCGCTTGTTTTCCTTTCTACAATTTCCCTCTTTTCCACCCAATATCCCGCCGCGGTTTACGGGCACCGGCCGATTTTGCGCCCGCCCACATGTGTGCCTACTCCCCACCACCATTCCCTCCGCAGCCCGCAGCCCGCAGCCCGCAGCCCGCAGCCCGCTTTTCCCCCCTCCCTGCCACACCACACCACACCACACCACACCACACCACACCACACCACACCACACCGACGGTGCTGACGTCGACACGCACCCAAGACAGGGGCCACGACCGTCTTTTTTCCTGGGCCCATCCCCGCACCGCACCTCCTTCCAATCATCAACGCTGTGGCGCCTGTGTCCGCGCGAGACGCGTGCGCGCCGCCTCTCTCAACATCCGTCCGCCGTCCGCCGGCCGGCCCGTTTTTCGGCCCCCAGGCCATCCGTCAACCACCACTGCCCCTGCCCGCCCCGCACCACACCACACACCGCTGCTTGCCCCGGCCGTTGCCACCAAAGGCGCCAACCGCAGCCCGCGCGCGCCAGAAAGAGATGGCAAAACTACAGGGACCCAGCCGACCGACGAAAATCAGAGCAATTGGCCGGGAGGATCAAAAAGAGAGCTCCGAAAACCACCGTAGCGAGGCGTGGGAGGAAACGTTACGAGAAGCAGGAAGGGACCAGGAAAAATTCTGGAAATTTCTTAAAACTCGTAAACTAGACACGAAACATCTACATCTACATGGGGAAGGAACGACCCCACAGACCGAGCTGAAGCACTGGCGGATTCACTAGAAAGGCAATTCCAAGCACCAGAAGCGGTAGATGACGAAACTGATGACCACCAGGAAATGGTACTCAGAAGGGTAAAACCGCATCCTAAGTGCCCCGATCAGAACATCTTTCACAATCCAATAAACGCAGAAACCCCGTATCTTATCACATCACAAACATACACACATCCTAAGAAGGCATCAGGCCCAGATTCCATCAAACCGCAACTACTACATCACCTACCTCCAGCAACTATCAATTATCTATCTAACATCAATATATAATGCTTGCTTCAGACTAAACTACTTGGAAACAGGCCCGAGTCATCACATTACCAAAGCCAAACAAGGACTTATTATTTCCGCAAAACTATAGGCCAACTTCCTTGGAAAGGTTCTCGGAAAGCTCATTCAAACTGAACTGAAGAAATTCAATTCTTAAAGGATAACAACATAATCATCCCACAACAATTCCGATTCCGCGAAGAACACAGCACCACCCACCAGGTGACCAGACTAGTCGAGCACATATGTCAGGCCAGAAACATTAGACACAGTACTGGAGCAGTCCTGCTTGACATTGGAAAAGCATTCGGATAACGCCTTATCTACAAGCTCCACCAGTACAACTGCCCCATCCACATTATTGCTTCTTTTCTCCGCAACAGAGCATTCTATGTCCATGTACCAGGAGCGGCAAGTAACACTAGATCCATAGAGGCTGGAGTCCCGCAAGGCTCAGTGCTGGGGCCCATTCTCTACTCAATATACACAAACAAACAGCTGGGAGGACACTTGTCACTATTTGCAGACGACACTGCAGTCTACCGCAGCAGTTCTAACCTGCAATATAGAGTCACAAAAATAGAGCAACACCTACAATCCATCCAGAAATGGGCTAACCAAAAAAACAATAAACGCGGAGAAAACCCAAGCAATACAATACGATTCACATTCAAAAAGAATACCTCCTAACCTGCATATACGCCTCAGAAATAACAATCTTCCATGGTCAGGCACAATAAAGTATCTAGGCATCAAGCTGGACAAGAGGTTGACATTTAGAGACCATGTTACACACGTTTGTAACAAGGCTGCAGCAGCAATATTCAGACTGTACCCAATCATCAAAGGAAACAGAATAAATATGCGCGCCAAAAAGAAAATCTTCAAAACCGTCATAGGAACCAGCCATCACTTACGGCTCTGAAAAATCTCGTCAATGGCCGCAGACACCAAACATAACAAGAGTAAAAAAGGGTGCAGAACAAATACTTCAGAATTACTGCTGATGCCGGCCGGTACCAGACAAACCGAGACATATACACAAACCATAACATACTCAATCAAAATCCCGGAAATCATCCAAAGAAAAATCCATAAAGTTTTTTTTTTTTTTTTTTTTTGTTTTTTTTCCACCAAACCACGGATTCGAACCACCCACTCATCAGAAATCTGGGACCAAAATCCACCCGACCCAAGAACGACATTTCCCATCACGACAAAACACCACAAACTACAACATACCATGATAAACAAAAATAAAATACAAACACCATAACACTCACTCAAACAAACAAACATCTACACACACCCAAGAGACCCTATCATCCCATCATTTTGTTACCCAACATAATCAGACAGAAGGCAGGGATCAAGGACAGATCCGGTCCTTCGAGTACAGGGGGTAAAAAATACCCATCAGACCAGCTCTCTCTCTCTCTCTCCTCCTCGCTTCTCCGTGCCGACGCTGCCCCGCACACGCGTTCGCGTTCGCGTTCGCGCTCGCGTTCGGCCGACACCACACGACAGGTCTTTGGGGCCCCGCCACTGCGCACACGCACGCCTCCTCCTCTTCCTTAGTTCTTTTTCGCTTTTCTTTTCTCCCCCGCCCCCCGCTCTCACCGCCACATCATCCCGCAACCCTTGGGGCATGTTTCCCAACATCAACGCGCCCCAATTCCACTCTCTGCCCGTGCCGCACTCTCCACTTTGCTTCTCCCCGTCCCCTACACACACGACTACCGAAACCCCGGTTGACACACCTTCTCGTAGGACAGGGGTGCGTGCGTGCGTGCGTGCGTTGTCTTGACGGTGACAGCAACAGCAACGGATCCGTCCATCCCATTCCCCCCCACTCGGTAAAGAACCATGTTCAACCCACACTACACAACAAGGGGGGCACACACGAACGCGAAAGAAAGGGCAGGGCAGGGGCAACTATCTCGTACACATTCTTCCTCAGAACCCACATATCGCATCAACGAACGGCAGGCCAATTGCGGACTCAGCCGTGTCAGGCAAATCCAACCCAACCAACACCTCCCACGGAAACCCTGACACTGATCCAGCAGTACGTCCACATACATCGCCACACCAAATACGGGTGACGAGTGAGCAACAAATGGAACAATACACAACAAGGGCTGACCTAATAAAAACTGCACGTCACGTCATACCTTCCAGACAGACGCAGTTCCGACGGGACGGCGGAACCGTATACGTACCTTTCAGCCACAACAACCGACCGACTGGACACGCCCGCGTCTCCAGCCAGCCAACCACCAGGGCCACACAGCCCGCAAGTTTCAGCGTCAACACTTCTTAACGTACGTTGCAAACTTTTCAAAACATTGCCACACACACACACACACACACACACACACACACCACGAAAAGCGTCAACCTCTCTCACACTGGATACACTCAACACTTTTTGTCGGCGGAGCTTGAGGGCCAACGGTTGACACACCCCCACCGGCCACACAGGTTTCCCTTTGAAAATTGCAGTGACGGAGGAGACGCGGCATTACGAGAGGGTTGTTTCCGAGAGCGCGAGCTGGACGGAGCTGCGGCGCCGCCGCCGCCGCCGCCGCCGCCGCCGAGGGGTAATGAACGCACGCGATGCCGCATGACAGCCCATCACCCAAAGTTTCACCCACAACTGCACAGGTCGCACCCCCTTTTCGCGCCATACTAGTGTCGATCGTCAATTACAGCTGACGGTGTTCGCATTTGCCACTTGACGAGAGGGGGGGGGGGGGGGGGAAAAGAAAACAAACATCTGACACGCCATGTGTTTCTCTCTCTCTCTGTTACATCTAGGTCATTCGGCAGCCACTGTAAAAAAAAAAAAAAAAAAAAAAAAAAAAAAAAATATTTTTACGACATGGTTGGGTAAGTGATTTAAAGACAACAATTGTGGGTCACACACCATAGACCATTTCGATAGTGTTCTTGTTCTTCTCTTTTTCCTTTTTTTATCGCTCAATTGAAATCAAACCTGGGGATGATGCAATGCTGCGATATGGCACAACCGTCGTCCATTGTACACAACTCGGGAACAAAAAGAAACCAATTCAGGGAACGTTCGTTCCTTCACAACGTTTCTTTCAACGCACTTGGTCTTTACCATCCTGTATATTCAACACACATTTCCTTTCATCAAACTAGGGCATTTCCATAACAGTATTTGCAATACTGCTTCTTCGACGTCATTTCACCATCTTAACTAGAGACAAACAAACAAGAAAATAGCAAAACAGCCTTGAGAACCCCGTCCACCAAATTTCAGTTAGCACGGCATCCAAGATTCTTTTCCGGGGAGTGCAGTGCAGCTGACGCTGCTCAGACCATATACCGTCGCCAGTCTCACTCAACTCTTGCGCATTCCATTCTACGCTACGTGACTATGCAAAAATGAATGAATCAAACCCGCCCAGAGAGCGTCTTGTGCGAGGGGACACACGATATAGAGAACAACAAAACACACAGGGGACACCACCACAGTTGGAGAGAACGTTTCCACCACGGCAGCCGCGCCGTTACGCGCTTTTTTTTTTTCCTCCCCCCCACTGCACACCTCCGACACCACGGGAACGTTCACCGTCCCGTTGCCCTACACTGGCGTTTCTTTTCAACCCCCCACCCTATTCCTCGCTCCCCGGACATTCGACCGATCACAAAGTGCAACCTCTCGTTACCGTCGGGTGCCCCTCTTCATCCCCGGGGCGCCAACAACAAAACAAAAACACCACCGACGCCGTCGTCTCGCGTCACCTCACTCAACTGAGCGGAAAATACACGTACATCCAGAATGACGACACCGCCTCCAGACGTCAGACGTCAGGTCGAAAGAGGGCACCGTACGTCGTGGCGCGTGGTCTCCTAACTCACCTCGCGCGTACAAATACAATGCAATGCGTGTCTCCTCACGTTCACACACACCTCCACGCTCCACTTTTACGTCGCCCAACCAACCAACTACTAACTTAACCCACCCGCTCGGCGTAGAAGCAGCTGTAGGCGGCAACGTGTTTCTCACCCTCGCCACCAACGGTGTGACATCCGACAATCGCGGTTTGCTTTCCGTTCCACACCTCCGGCCATACCATACAAAGGGGACAAAAAAAAAAAAAAAAATATATATATCAAACAAGCCAACTCCAGCGATCCGCCCCCCTAACACCAACACGTCTCGAAACACCCACGCCCACGACCCGGCTGTGGCCTAAAGTGCGTATCCCAACGTCACACCAAAACCAAAGGCGCCGGCGCCGCACCACACCACACCACAAGCTACAGCTACAGCTGTGCCGCCCGTCCACCCGCTCACAACAACAACAACAACAACAACAACAATTCCGCCCTTCCCGCAAAGGCATTTTGGTGGCCCTGAAAAGGGCCGTTTTTTCTTTTCTTCGCCGCGCCGCGGACGAGCCTCCTATTTCCAAGAGCCACCTCCTTACTTGGAGCTCGTGTACTTGGTCACCGCCTTCGTGCCCTCGCTCACCGCGTGCTTGGCCAGCTCGCCAGGCAGCAAGAGCCGCACAGCGGTCTGGATCTCGCGGGACGTGATGGTCGAGCGCTTGTTGTAGTGCGCCAGGCGAGAAGCCTCGGCCGCAATGCGCTCGAAAATGTCGTTCACGAAGCTGTTCATGATGCTCATCGCCTTCGAAGAGATGCCCGTGTCAGGGTGCACCTGCTTAGCACCTTGTAGATGTAGATGGC
The DNA here is from genome assembly GCF_023897955.1 of Schistocerca gregaria. Lineage (NCBI taxonomy): Eukaryota > Metazoa > Arthropoda > Insecta > Orthoptera > Acrididae > Schistocerca > Schistocerca gregaria. Next base: position 22,629 of record NW_026062920.1, on the reverse strand, counting down.
ATAGCTCTCCTTCCTCTTGCGCTTCTTCTTCTTGTCGCCCTTCGAAATGTTCTTCTGCGCCTTGCCAGCCTTCTTGGCGGCTTTCCCGCTAGTCTTGGGCGGCATCACGAACAAACAGGCAGGCAGGCAGGCAGGCAGGCAGGCACGCGCAGTCAGTCAGTCAGTCAGGCGCTCCGCTCCAGTCAGCGTCTCCCCACACAGTGGCACCCGCCGCACGCCGCCGCCGCACCTTTACCAGCTCGCCCTGCTGCGGCCGCCGACCAATGGGGCGCGCGCGCAACCGGCCGCCGCACCCGAGCCCATAAAGGACCCCCACCCCGCCGGCGCCGGCACGCACTCCGCTGCTCGACTCGCTGCGGCTCGCACCGTTTGGGGCGTTGTGCTTTTTCTTTCTCGCTTCTTTCCAAACTAGCCCATCGCCATGTCCGGACGCGGAAAGGGAGGCAAAGTCAAGGGCAAGTCAAAGTCCCGCTCAAGCAGGGCTGGGCTCCAGTTCCCGGTCGGCAGAATCCACCGCCTCCTGCGCAAGGGAAACTACGCCGAGCGCGTCGGCGCCGGGGCGCCCGTCTACCTCGCCGCCGTCATGGAGTACCTCGCGGCTGAGGTGCTCGAGCTGGCCGGAAACGCGGCCCGCGACAACAAGAAGACGCGCATCATCCCGCGCCACCTGCAGCTCGCCATACGCAACGACGAGGAGCTCAACAAGCTCTTGTCGGGCGTCACCATCGCACAGGGAGGTGTCCTGCCCAACATCCAGGCCGTCCTGCTGCCAAAGAAGACCGAGAAGAAGGCCTAAAAGAGAGACAGCGCAATCGGCAACCGCCGCGTGCTCCCTTGGCACGCAGCGCGCCATTTGCCGCCTCGGCTCAAAAAACAAAACACAATCGGCCCTTTTCAGGGCCACCACACAAACCTACGTCCAAAGCAGAATTCCAGTCGTTCGTCGCACCACTTTTCTCTCTCTCTCTCTCTCTCTCTCTCTCTCTCTCTCTCTCTGTGTACGGTTTTTTTTTCCTTCTTACACACACAGGCGCCGCCATCTTGTACACACGTACTTGGCCACCTCCTCCACTCAACTCCACGCACGCACAGTCTCGCGACCATTAACCAGCACACGTGGCGCACAACAACACACCTCAAAAATAACCCCTCGGCGCTCAGCCGCGCCGCAACACACAGCCCATCCACCGACAAGAAGCATACAAGCAAAGAGGGAGGGGAAGGAAGGAAGGAAGGAGCTCACACAACGCAAGGGCACGCTTCCTTCCCTCCCAACCGCACCGCACACCACGTCAAAAAAAACTCCAAACAAAACTAAAAGGCCAAGTAGACTAAAAAGGAAAAGAAAAACCAGCAACACAGACTCTTTCGCACTTTTCAACTTCCGAACACTGTGGTGGCCCTGAAAAGGGCCGTTTTTCAATCTATCTCTCTTTCCTTCCTTCGGTCTCACACCGCCTAACCGCCGAAACCGTACAGGGTGCGCCCCTGCCTCTTCAGGGCGTACACCACGTCCATGGCCGTCACAGTCTTGCGCTTGGCGTGCTCAGTGTACGTCACCGCGTCGCGGATCACGTTCTCCAGGAACACCTTCAGCACTCCGCGCGTCTCCTCGTAGATCAGACCAGAGATGCGCTTCACGCCGCCCCTGCGCGCCAGGCGGCGGATCGCGGGCTTCGTGATGCCCTGGATGTTGTCGCGCAACACCTTGCGGTGCCGCTTGGCGCCACCCTTGCCGAGCCCCTTTCCTCCCTTGCCGCGGCCTGTCATTCTTCTTCTTCAAGCGTCTCAACCACAATAATATAAAAAACAGAAAGCAAGGCAAGCTCCTCACCCGGCGCTAGCGAGTCGGCTACGGTTGTGGCGCCCAGCGCGCGCGCCGCCCCCCTATATAGACTCTGGGGCCCCGCGGCCCGCCCTCCCCTCCCCCCACCACCGCGCACCGAGGGCATATAAGCGCAGCACCCGGGGCGCGCGGGCCCGTTGTCAAGGCAGCACCGGACGCCGTCGCGCACGCATATCCTCCACGCCGCATCCGCATCCGCATCCGCATCCGCAGTAGCCATGGCCCGGACAAAGCAAACGGCCCGCAAGTCCACCGGCGGAAAGGCGCCGCGCAAACAGCTCGCCACCAAGGCGGCGAGGAAGAGCGCGCCCGCCACCGGCGGCGTCAAGAAGCCCCACCGCTACAGGCCGGGCACCGTCGCCCTGCGAGAAATCAGGCGCTACCAGAAGAGCACAGAGCTGCTCATCCGCAAGCTGCCATTCCAGCGCCTAGTGCGCGAGATCGCCCAGGACTTCAAGACCGACCTGCGCTTCCAGAGCTCCGCAGTCATGGCCCTGCAGGAGGCCAGCGAGGCCTACCTCGTCGGCCTCTTCGAAGACACCAACCTGTGCGCAATCCACGCCAAGCGAGTCACCATCATGCCCAAGGACATCCAGCTCGCGCGCCGCATCCGCGGCGAGCGCGCCTAAACCCGCACACCGCCAAACAAACAAAACGGCCCTTTTCAGGGCCACTAACGTCTCTCCGTCGCGAGCAAAACTTTGTCGGTCGCAACGACTAGTTCCCCACTCACTCTCCAGTCCAGTCGTCCCACCCCCGGCCCGGCCCGGCGCCGCCGTTTCCAAAAGAAAAAAAAAAGCACCGCACCGGCCGAGCCAAGTCGCAAGCGTCAATAGCGCCACCCACACAGGCCACGGCACAAAACGTGACGCCCGGAAAGCAAAGCCAAAAAAGACTTATTCCAAAACCACCACCAAGACAAACAAACAAACGCGGCGCAAAATAAATAGGTAGAAATAATAAAAGTAAAATACACTTTATGTAACACCAACCGCGGCGCCGCCGCCCACGCCCGCCAACGACCCCACAATCCAACCACCATCCACACATGAAACAAACAAACGCCAGCAAGCAAGACAGACAGACAACAAGGCAACCGACCGACCACGACACGACACGACAATCAACACCTTCCCGACGTGCTTTGATGGCCCTGAGAAGGGCCGTTTTTGTTTTTGTCCGGGACCGCGCGACAGCCTCTGGTTGCGCGCCGGCCACCAGGCGACGGTGTCAACCGCCAACCCTTCCCTGCCCTTTTTACTTCTTCTTCTTGGGCGAAGCCTTCGCCTTAGACGGCGTCGCCGTCGCCTTCTTCGGGCGCGGCGCCTTCGGCTTCTTCGTCGGAACCTTGGCGGCCTTCTTCGCCTTCGACGGCGACTTGGCCTTGGCCGGCTTGGCCGCAGCCGCCTTCTTCGCACCCGCGGGAGCGGCCGACGCCGCAGACGCCTTCTTGGCGGCGCCCGCCTTCCGACCGGTCGCCGCCTTCACGCCGCCAGCCTTCTTTGCGCCGGCCGCACGGGCCCCCTTCTTCTCCTTGCTGGCCGGAGCGGCGCGCTTCTTCTTCGCACCACCGCCGCCACCACGAGCCTTGCCGCCCTCGGCCGCCCCGCCGCCGGCGCCGGCAAGCTTGAAAGAGCCCGACGCGCCCTTCCCCTTCGTCTGCACCAGCTCGCCAGCCACGACGGCCGACTTGAGGTACTTCTTGATAAAGGGCGCCAGCTTCTCCGCGTCCAGCTTGTAGTGCGCGGCAATGTACTTCTTGATCGCCTGCAGCGACGACCCGCCGCGCTCCTTCAGACTCTTGATGGCGGCCGTCACCATCTCAGAGGTGCGCGGGTGCGCAGGCTTGGCGCGCGGCTTCTTCGCAGACGACGCAGACTTGGCCTTCTTCGTAGTGCCGGTGGCGGCGGGTGCCGCGGCAGTCTCGTTCGTAGCCGCCTGGTCTGCCATCTTTTGCCTGTTCTCTTTTCTTTTTTCCCCTTGCTTTCGCTTCCTTCTCTCCTTCGACGACGCACAACAGCGAGGGGCGCGCAGCAGAGAATAGCCGCGCACGCGCCTGGCCCAGCCAGTGTCGCGGGCGGGCGCGGACGGCCGAGAGAGCGGCCGCCACTCGGCGCGCCGCCGCGCCGCCGCGCCGCGCCTCCCGCGCTTGCTACCGCCCAACGTCCGACAGCCTGCGCGGAGCAGCCCCCAACCTGCGCCGCAACCACCCGCGCCATTCAAACCACCGAGGATGGGGCTACACACACCGACACCACGGTCGCCAACCAGTCGCCGCGGCGGCGCCGCAAACCACGGCCAAACTGCAGCCACCGCGCGCCACAGCCTGGGTCGGCCCGCCGAGAATCGCCGCCCCCGCCCAAATGCCGCCCCCACAGCCCCAGCCGACGACCCGCCACAATGGCCAAACCTTCGTCAAAACTCCCACACCGTCGCCGCGGCAGCCCGGCCACCGCGGCCGGCGCCACAGCCACACGAGCCGAGTCGTGCGGCGATGACGGCCGTGCACAAACGCACCTCCGCCGCCCCATCGCCTTCCGCCGTTTTCCCGATCGGCCCGCAGCCGTCGGGCCACGGCCGCGGGCCGTCCTCCTCCTCTCGCCTCGCCCGCCAACACCCACAGCCCTTCCAACACATTTTTTTTTTCTTTTTTCTTTTTTTTTTTCTACTTTTTTACGATCGCCGCCTGCGCAACATGGCACCGGCCGACGGAGCGCCAACCCCCCCGCCACAGGCGAAAACAAGACAACGATAAACAAACAAACAAAATAAATTACCAGCCAGCCCCAACTACAGACACACCGAATCTGCCCTCACAGCCGACCTTACACGCCTCAACGTCAAAACAAAGGTGGTTTCTTTCTTTCAACGGTTACCTTACCTTAGGTTACGTCAGGTTAGGCTAAGAAGGCGTCAGGGTTAGGTTAAGCGTTGACGTGACGTCACGTCTTAACGTAGGCGTTAAGCTAAGGTTGCGGTCACGTACGTTAGGTTAAGGCGACTTGGGGGTTGGCCTAAGGGCTTACGTTAGGTTACGTTAGTTTAGGTGGCTGCGTTAACGGCTTAAAGAAGTTTAGGAGGTTAAGGCGTCGAGGCGGCCGCACCCCCTTAGCTGCTGCGGCTCGGCCACGCCACGCCACGCCACGCCACGCTTTGGGGTTTCATAAGGTCGCGCGGCGGGTCGTCGGCACGCCGCAAAGGACAAAACTGCAAGACGACGTCGAAAAACAAACAACAGGTAAAAAATAAATAAGTAAAAATAAACGACGCCGACAGGCGGGGATCAGCAGAACGAGCAGATTCCGGAGAGCGAACGAGACACACACGCACGCACGCACACACACACACACACACACAAACCCCCCCGAGCCGAGAGAGCACAGCACCACCACGTGTCGGCCTCCGCTCACCCGACTCGGCTGGGCTGGGCTGGGCTGGGCTGGGCTGGGCTGGGCTGGGCTGGGCTGGCGGCCGGGCCGGATGCACGTGCACGTACACGTACGGCTACAGCCACTACCCGTACACAGCCGCTCTTCACGCAACACCAGCCAAATGGCGCGCCCGCGGCTCGTCGCGGTCGCAACGCCACGCCGGCACACTTTCGGCACCACCGTCTTCGCGCGCACCGCAAACAAAAACGCAGCCGACACACACAGAAAAAAAAAAAAAACAACACAGAGCGCGAGAGACGGGCGGCGGCGCACCTTTCGCCAGCCGGCAGGCAATCGACTCGCCCAGTACGACAAACGTGCACGCCACCCCACCCACCAACCAACCAGTCGTCGTCGTCGTCGTCCCGAAATCAAACAAACTCTCAAAAGGCACAGCCCCTGCTGCCAACGGACGCAGGCGCCACGCAGCTCCCTTCCCGCCACACTCGATTCGCAGCGCAACTCACCCGGCACACCGTCAAACGACGGGCTGGGCTCGCCGCATCGCCGCAACCTACACACCTTCCCCGCCACGACGCACAGCCCCACCAGACGCCCGTGCCGCAACGACACTACCGCACTACTCCTCTCGCCCTTGCCATACACGACACAACACGCCAAAAAATGAAAATCCAAATACAAACAAAAACACCGCCCCCACGACCCAAACACATGCACGGCGCGCCAACACACGCGAGGCAAGGCACGCAGCAAACGGCGTCCCCTCCGCGTCGCGCCATCAACCTACACACACAAGGCAACACCAACAACAAACAGCCAGCCAGCCAGCCAGCCAGCCAGCCCCACTCTCACGCCGCAAAAACAGAAAACACACCGAAACCGCCAAACGCCGCACATTCGCGCTTCGCACTCACCACACACCTCTCGGCATCCGTTTCGCACACAACGACGCGACGCACAATACATCATCACGGGCTACGCACGCACACCGCGACCCACTTTTTTACGACGCCCTCGCCAGAGCACACGTGCCCACGCCCACACACAGTCGACACAACGACGCAGCGCGCAGCAGACGCGGCCGCAACACATACCTCCCCGACGACGCGCCAACACCGCCAGCCACTGCTCACTCGCCCAAGCAACCCGTGCACACAACTGCCACACGCGTCCACCACGCCGCCGCCAACCACCCGCCCGCCAGGGGGCGCTCACGTCCGCGACAACAGCGCGGCACCGCCGGACCGGGCCGAACCGAGCCGAGCCGCCGCCTCCTCTCCACTCGGCACGCCACGTCCTGCTTGCAAAACACATGGCTCGTCCCTCTGTACACACAACGCGCCTGCCTGCGGTCGCCGCCGGCATCTATCTACCTGCGCATCGGAGCCAGGCCGGCAAGCCCACACTTAAATAATGCACTTCACCAGCCAAACAAACCCACTCTTCCTTTCTTTGCACAGCGCATGCAACAGCAGCCCCAGGAGCCGGGCCCGCCGCCAGCGTCTCCTCCTCCTCTGGGCACAGCCAGCCAGCCGTTCCCACCGCCCCGCCCCTGCTCTGCAGAACAAGAAAAAACGAAAAAGTACCAACACACGCACCCAAAGCGTAAGCCAGACAAGACCAGCCTCTCCAAGGCCACACACACGCAAAAAAACAAAAAAAAACAAAAACACTACAACAAAATAAAATAAAATGAAAAAGAAAAAGCAAGCTGTCGCCTCGCCCCCGCCCGTCCCCCCACCCCACCACATTCGCCCCCTCCGCTTGTTTTCCTTTCTACAATTTCCCTCTTTTCCACCCAATATCCCGCCGCGGTTTACGGGCACCGGCCGATTTTGCGCCCGCCCACATGTGTGCCTACTCCCCACCACCATTCCCTCCGCAGCCCGCAGCCCGCAGCCCGCAGCCCGCAGCCCGCTTTTCCCCCCTCCCTGCCCACACCACACCACACCACACCACACCACACCACACCACACCACACCACACCGACGGTGCTGACGTCGACACGCACCCAAGACAGGGGCCACGACCGTCTTTTTTCCTGGGCCCATCCCCGCACCGCACCTCCTTCCAATCATCAACGCTGTGGCGCCTGTGTCCGCGCGAGACGCGTGCGCGCCGCCTCTCTCAACATCCGTCCGCCGCCGGTCCCGTCCGCCGGCCGGCCCGTTTTTCGGCCCCCAGGCCATCCGTCAACCACCACTGCCCCTGCCCGCCCCGCACCACACCACACACCGCTGCTTGCCCCGGCCGTTGCCACCAAAGGCGCCAACCGCAGCCCGCGCGCGCCAGAAAGAGATGGCAAAACTACAGGGACCCAGCCGACCGACGAAAATCAGAGCAATTGGCCGGGAGGATCAAAAAGAGAGCTCCGAAAACCACCGTAGCGAGGCGTGGGAGGAAACGTTACGAGAAGCAGGAAGGGACCAGGAAAAATTCTGGAAATTTCTTAAAACTCGTAAACTAGACACGAAACATCTACATCTACATGGGGAAGGAACGACCCCACAGACCGAGCTGAAGCACTGGCGGATTCACTAGAAAGGCAATTCCAAGCACCAGAAGCGGTAGATGACGAAACTGATGACCACCAGGAAATGGTACTCAGAAGGGTAAAACCGCATCCTAAGTGCCCCGATCAGAACATCTTTCACAATCCAATAAACGCAGAAACCCCGTATCTTATCACATCACAAACATACACACATCCTAAGAAGGCATCAGGCCCAGATTCCATCAAACCGCAACTACTACATCACCTACCTCCAGCAACTATCAATTATCTATCTAACATCAATATATAATGCTTGCTTCAGACTAAACTACTTGGAAACAGGCCCGAGTCATCACATTACCAAAGCCAAACAAGGACTTATTATTTCCGCAAAACTATAGGCCAACTTCCTTGGAAAGGTTCTCGGAAAGCTCATTCAAACTGAACTGAAGAAATTCAATTCTTAAAGGATAACAACATAATCATCCCACAACAATTCCGATTCCGCGAAGAACACAGCACCACCCACCAGGTGACCAGACTAGTCGAGCACATATGTCAGGCCAGAAACATTAGACACAGTACTGGAGCAGTCCTGCTTGACATTGGAAAAGCATTCGGATAACGCCTTATCTACAAGCTCCACCAGTACAACTGCCCCATCCACATTATTGCTTCTATTAACACGCGATGTAGAGCATTCTATGTCCATGTACCAGGAGCGGCAAGTAACACTAGATCCATAGAGGCTGGAGTCCCGCAAGGCTCAGTGCTGGGGCCCATTCTCTACTCAATATACACAAACAAACAGCTGGGAGGACACTTGTCACTATTTGCAGACGACACTGCAGTCTACCGCAGCAGTTCTAACCTGCAATATAGAGTCACAAAAATAGAGCAACACCTACAATCCATCCAGAAATGGGCTAACCAAAAAAACAATAAACGCGGAGAAAACCCAAGCAATACAATACGATTCACATTCAAAAAGAATACCTCCTAACCTGCATATACGCCTCAGAAATAACAATCTTCCATGGTCAGGCACAATAAAGTATCTAGGCATCAAGCTGGACAAGAGGTTGACATTTAGAGACCATGTTACACACGTTTGTAACAAGGCTGCAGCAGCAATATTCAGACTGTACCCAATCATCAAAGGAAACAGAATAAATATGCGCGCCAAAAAGAAAATCTTCAAAACCGTCATAGGAACCAGCCATCACTTACGGCTCTGAAAAATCTCGTCAATGGCCGCAGACACCAAACATAACAAGAGTAAAAAAGGGTGCAGAACAAATACTTCAGAATTACTGCTGATGCCGGCCGGTACCAGACAAACCGAGACATATACACAAACCATAACATACTCAATCAAAATCCCGGAAATCATCCAAAGAAAAATCCATAAAGTTTTTTTTTTTTTTTTTTTTTGTTTTTTTTCCACCAAACCACGGATTCGAACCACCCACTCATCAGAAATCTGGGACCAAAATCCACCCGACCCAAGAACGACATTTCCCATCACGACAAAACACCACAAACTACAACATACCATGATAAACAAAAATAAAATACAAACACCATAACACTCACTCAAACAAACAAACATCTACACACACCCAAGAGACCCTATCATCCCATCATTTTGTTACCCAACATAATCAGACAGAAGGCAGGGATCAAGGACAGATCCGGTCCTTCGAGTACAGGGGGTAAAAAATACCCATCAGACCAGCTCTCTCTCTCTCTCTCCTCCTCGCTTCTCCGTGCCGACGCTGCCCCGCACACGCGTTCGCGTTCGCGTTCGCGCTCGCGTTCGGCCGACACCACACGACAGGTCTTTGGGGCCCCGCCACTGCGCACACGCACGCCTCCTCCTCTTCCTTAGTTCTTTTTCGCTTTTCTTTTCTCCCCCGCCCCCCGCTCTCACCGCCACATCATCCCGCAACCCTTGGGGCATGTTTCCCAACATCAACGCGCCCCAATTCCACTCTCTGCCCGTGCCGCACTCTCCACTTTGCTTCTCCCCGTCCCCTACACACACGACTACCGAAACCCCGGTTGACACACCTTCTCGTAGGACAGGGGTGCGTGCGTGCGTGCGTGCGTTGTCTTGACGGTGACAGCAACAGCAACGGATCCGTCCATCCCATTCCCCCCCACTCGGTAAAGAACCATGTTCAACCCACACTACACAACAAGGGGGGCACACACGAACGCGAAAGAAAGGGCAGGGCAGGGGCAACTATCTCGTACACATTCTTCCTCAGAACCCACATATCGCATCAACGAACGGCAGGCCAATTGCGGACTCAGCCGTGTCAGGCAAATCCAACCCAACCAACACCTCCCACGGAAACCCTGACACTGATCCAGCAGTACGTCCACATACATCGCCACACCAAATACGGGTGACGAGTGAGCAACAAATGGAACAATACACAACAAGGGCTGACCTAATAAAAACTGCACGTCACGTCATACCTTCCAGACAGACGCAGTTCCGACGGGACGGCGGAACCGTATACGTACCTTTCAGCCACAACAACCGACCGACTGGACACGCCCGCGTCTCCAGCCAGCCAACCACCAGGGCCACACAGCCCGCAAGTTTCAGCGTCAACACTTCTTAACGTACGTTGCAAACTTTTCAAAACATTGCCACACACACACACACACACACACACACACACACCACGAAAAGCGTCAACCTCTCTCACACTGGATACACTCAACACTTTTTGTCGGCGGAGCTTGAGGGCCAACGGTTGACACACCCCCACCGGCCACACAGGTTTCCCTTTGAAAATTGCAGTGACGGAGGAGACGCGGCATTACGAGAGGGTTGTTTCCGAGAGCGCGAGCTGGACGGAGCTGCGGCGCCGCCGCCGCCGCCGCCGCCGCCGCCGAGGGGTAATGAACGCACGCGATGCCGCATGACAGCCCATCACCCAAAGTTTCACCCACAACTGCACAGGTCGCACCCCCTTTTCGCGCCATACTAGTGTCGATCGTCAATTACAGCTGACGGTGTTCGCATTTGCCACTTGGGGGGGGGGGGGGAAAAGAAAACAAACATCTGACACGCCATGTGTTTCTCTCTCTCTCTGTTACATCTAGGTCATTCGGCAGCCACTGTAAAAAAAAAAAAAAAAAAAAAAAAAAAAAAAAATATTTTTACGACATGGTTGGGTAAGTGATTTAAAGACAACAATTGTGGGTCACACACCATAGACCATTTCGATAGTGTTCTTGTTCTTCTCTTTTTCCTTTTTTTATCGCTCAATTGAAATCAAACCTGGGGATGATGCAATGCTGCGATATGGCACAACCGTCGTCCATTGTACACAACTCGGGAACAAAAAGAAACCAATTCAGGGAACGTTCGTTCCTTCACAACGTTTCTTTCAACGCACTTGGTCTTTACCATCCTGTATATTCAACACACATTTCCTTTCATCAAACTAGGGCATTTCCATAACAGTATTTGCAATACTGCTTCTTCGACGTCATTTCACCATCTTAACTAGAGACAAACAAACAAGAAAATAGCAAAACAGCCTTGAGAACCCCGTCCACCAAATTTCAGTTAGCACGGCATCCAAGATTCTTTTCCGGGGAGTGCAGTGCAGCTGACGCTGCTCAGACCATATACCGTCGCCAGTCTCACTCAACTCTTGCGCATTCCATTCTACGCTACGTGACTATGCAAAAATGAATGAATCAAACCCGCCCAGAGAGCGTCTTGTGCGAGGGGACACACGATATAGAGAACAACAAAACACACAGGGGACACCACCACAGTTGGAGAGAACGTTTCCACCACGGCAGCCGCGCCGTTACGCGCTTTTTTTTTTTCCTCCCCCCCACTGCACACCTCCGACACCACGGGAACGTTCACCGTCCCGTTGCCCTACACTGGCGTTTCTTTTCAACCCCCCACCCTATTCCTCGCTCCCCGGACATTCGACCGATCACAAAGTGCAACCTCTCGTTACCGTCGGGTGCCCCTCTTCATCCCCGGGGCGCCAACAACAAAACAAAAACACCACCGACGCCGTCGTCTCGCGTCACCTCACTCAACTGAGCGGAAAATACACGTACATCCAGAATGACGACACCGCCTCCAGACGTCAGACGTCAGGTCGAAAGAGGGCACCGTACGTCGTGGCGCGTGGTCTCCTAACTCACCTCGCGCGTACAAATACAATGCAATGCGTGTCTCCTCACGTTCACACACACCTCCACGCTCCACTTTTACGTCGCCCAACCAACCAACTACTAACTTAACCCACCCGCTCGGCGTAGAAGCAGCTGTAGGCGGCAACGTGTTTCTCACCCTCGCCACCAACGGTGTGACATCCGACAATCGCGGTTTGCTTTCCGTTCCACACCTCCGGCCATACCATACAAAGGGGACAAAAAAAAAAAAAAAAATATATATATCAAACAAGCCAACTCCAGCGATCCGCCCCCCTAACACCAACACGTCTCGAAACACCCACGCCCACGACCCGGCTGTGGCCTAAAGTGCGTATCCCAACGTCACACCAAAACCAAAGGCGCCGGCGCCGCACCACACCACACCACAAGCTACAGCTACAGCTGTGACAGCTGTGCCGCCCGTCCACCCGCTCACAACAACAACAACAACAACAACAACAATTCCGCCCTTCCCGCAAAGGCATTTTGGTGGCCCTGAAAAGGGCCGTTTTTTCTTTTCTTCGCCGCGCCGCGGACGAGCCTCCTATTTCCAAGAGCCACCTCCTTACTTGGAGCTCGTGTACTTGGTCACCGCCTTCGTGCCCTCGCTCACCGCGTGCTTGGCCAGCTCGCCAGGCAGCAAGAGCCGCACAGCGGTCTGGATCTCGCGGGACGTGATGGTCGAGCGCTTGTTGTAGTGCGCCAGGCGAGAAGCCTCGGCCGCAATGCGCTCGAAAATGTCGTTCACGAAGCTGTTCATGATGCTCATCGCCTTCGAAGAGATGCCCGTGTCAGGGTGCACCTGCTTCAGCACCTTGTAGATGTAGATGGCATAGCTCTCCTTCCTCTTGCGCTTCTTCTTCTTGTCGCCCTTCGAAATGTTCTTCTGCGCCTTGCCAGCCTTCTTGGCGGCTTTCCCGCTAGTCTTGGGCGGCATCACGAACAAACAGGCAGGCAGGCAGGCAGGCAGGCAGGCACGCGCAGTCAGTCAGTCAGTCAGGCGCTCCGCTCCAGTCAGCGTCTCCCCACACAGTGGCACCCGCCGCACGCCGCCGCCGCACCTTTACCAGCTCGCCCTGCTGCGGCCGCCGACCAATGGGGCGCGCGCGCAACCGGCCGCCGCACCCGAGCCCATAAAGGACCCCCACCCCGCCGGCGCCGGCACGCACTCCGCTGCTCGACTCGCTGCGGCTCGCACCGTTTGGGGCGTTGTGCTTTTTCTTTCTCGCTTCTTTCCAAACTAGCCCATCGCCATGTCCGGACGCGGAAAGGGAGGCAAAGTCAAGGGCAAGTCAAAGTCCCGCTCAAGCAGGGCTGGGCTCCAGTTCCCGGTCGGCAGAATCCACCGCCTCCTGCGCAAGGGAAACTACGCCGAGCGCGTCGGCGCCGGGGCGCCCGTCTACCTCGCCGCCGTCATGGAGTACCTCGCGGCTGAGGTGCTCGAGCTGGCCGGAAACGCGGCCCGCGACAACAAGAAGACGCGCATCATCCCGCGCCACCTGCAGCTCGCCATACGCAACGACGAGGAGCTCAACAAGCTCTTGTCGGGCGTCACCATCGCACAGGGAGGTGTCCTGCCCAACATCCAGGCCGTCCTGCTGCCAAAGAAGACCGAGAAGAAGGCCTAAAAGAGAGACAGCGCAATCGGCAACCGCCGCGTGCTCCCTTGGCACGCAGCGCGCCATTTGCCGCCTCGGCTCAAAAAACAAAACACAATCGGCCCTTTTCAGGGCCACCACACAAACCTACGTCCAAAGCAGAATTCCAGTCGTTCGTCGCACCACTTTTCTCTCTCTCTCTCTCTCTCTCTCTCTCTCTCTCTCTCTCTGTGTACGGTTTTTTTTTCCTTCTTACACACACAGGCGCCGCCATCTTGTACACACGTACTTGGCCACCTCCTCCACTCAACTCCACGCACGCACAGTCTCGCGACCATTAACCAGCACACGTGGCGCACAACAACACACCTCAAAAATAACCCCTCGGCGCTCAGCCGCGCCGCAACACACAGCCCATCCACCGACAAGAAGCATACAAGCAAAGAGGGAGGGGAAGGAAGGAAGGAAGGAGCTCACACAACGCAAGGGCACGCTTCCTTCCCTCCCAACCGCACCGCACACCACGTCAAAAAAAACTCCAAACAAAACTAAAAGGCCAAGTAGACTAAAAAGGAAAAGAAAAACCAGCAACACAGACTCTTTCGCACTTTTCAACTTCCGAACACTGTGGTGGCCCTGAAAAGGGCCGTTTTTCAATCTATCTCTCTTTCCTTCCTTCGGTCTCACACCGCCTAACCGCCGAAACCGTACAGGGTGCGCCCCTGCCTCTTCAGGGCGTACACCACGTCCATGGCCGTCACAGTCTTGCGCTTGGCGTGCTCAGTGTACGTCACCGCGTCGCGGATCACGTTCTCCAGGAACACCTTCAGCACTCCGCGCGTCTCCTCGTAGATCAGACCAGAGATGCGCTTCACGCCGCCCCTGCGCGCCAGGCGGCGGATCGCGGGCTTCGTGATGCCCTGGATGTTGTCGCGCAACACCTTGCGGTGCCGCTTGGCGCCACCCTTGCCGAGCCCCTTTCCTCCCTTGCCGCGGCCTGTCATTCTTCTTCTTCAAGCGTCTCAACCACAATAATATAAAAAACAGAAAGCAAGGCAAGCTCCTCACCCGGCGCTAGCGAGTCGGCTACGGTTGTGGCGCCCAGCGCGCGCGCCGCCCCCCTATATAGACTCTGGGGCCCCGCGGCCCGCCCTCCCCTCCCCCCACCACCGCGCACCGAGGGCATATAAGCGCAGCACCCGGGGCGCGCGGGCCCGTTGTCAAGGCAGCACCGGACGCCGTCGCGCACGCATATCCTCCACGCCGCATCCGCATCCGCATCCGCATCCGCAGTAGCCATGGCCCGGACAAAGCAAACGGCCCGCAAGTCCACCGGCGGAAAGGCGCCGCGCAAACAGCTCGCCACCAAGGCGGCGAGGAAGAGCGCGCCCGCCACCGGCGGCGTCAAGAAGCCCCACCGCTACAGGCCGGGCACCGTCGCCCTGCGAGAAATCAGGCGCTACCAGAAGAGCACAGAGCTGCTCATCCGCAAGCTGCCATTCCAGCGCCTAGTGCGCGAGATCGCCCAGGACTTCAAGACCGACCTGCGCTTCCAGAGCTCCGCAGTCATGGCCCTGCAGGAGGCCAGCGAGGCCTACCTCGTCGGCCTCTTCGAAGACACCAACCTGTGCGCAATCCACGCCAAGCGAGTCACCATCATGCCCAAGGACATCCAGCTCGCGCGCCGCATCCGCGGCGAGCGCGCCTAAACCCGCACACCGCCAAACAAACAAAACGGCCCTTTTCAGGGCCACTAACGTCTCTCCGTCGCGAGCAAAACTTTGTCGGTCGCAACGACTAGTTCCCCACTCACTCTCCAGTCCAGTCGTCCCACCCCCGGCCCGGCCCGGCGCCGCCGTTTCCAAAAGAAAAAAAAAAGCACCGCACCGGCCGAGCCAAGTCGCAAGCGTCAATAGCGCCACCCACACAGGCCACGGCACAAAACGTGACGCCCGGAAAGCAAAGCCAAAAAAGACTATTCCAAAACCACCACCAAGACAAACAAACAAACGCGGCGCAAAATAAATAGGTAGAAATAATAAAAGTAAAATACACTTTATGTAACACCAACCGCGGCGCCGCCCACGCCCGCCAACGACCCCACAATCCAACCACCATCCACACATGAAACAAACAAACGCCAGCAAGCAAGACAGACAGACAGACAACAAGGCAACCGACCGACCACGACACGACACGACAATCAACACCTTCCCGACGTGCTTTGATGGCCCTGAGAAGGGCCGTTTTTGTTTTTGTCCGGGACCGCGCGACAGCCTCTGGTTGCGCGCCGGCCTCCAGGCGACGGTGTCAACCGCCAACCCTTCCCTGCCCTTTTTACTTCTTCTTCTTGGGCGAAGCCTTCGCCTTAGACGGCGTCGCCGTCGCCTTCTTCGGGCGCGGCGCCTTCGGCTTCTTCGTCGGAACCTTGGCGGCCTTCTTCGCCTTCGACGGCGACTTGGCCTTGGCCGGCTTGGCCGCAGCCGCCTTCTTCGCACCCGCGGGAGCGGCCGACGCCGCAGACGCCTTCTTGGCGGCGCCCGCCTTCCGACCGGTCGCCGCCTTCACGCCGCCAGCCTTCTTTGCGCCGGCCGCACGGGCCCCCTTCTTCTCCTTGCTGGCCGGAGCGGCGCGCTTCTTCTTCGCACCACCGCCGCCACCACGAGCCTTGCCGCCCTCGGCCGCCCCGCCGCCGGCGCCGGCAAGCTTGAAAGAGCCCGACGCGCCCTTCCCCTTCGTCTGCACCAGCTCGCCAGCCACGACGGCCGACTTGAGGTACTTCTTGATAAAGGGCGCCAGCTTCTCCGCGTCCAGCTTGTAGTGCGCGGCAATGTACTTCTTGATCGCCTGCAGCGACGACCCGCCGCGCTCCTTCAGACTCTTGATGGCGGCCGTCACCATCTCAGAGGTGCGCGGGTGCGCAGGCTTGGCGCGCGGCTTCTTCGCAGACGACGCAGACTTGGCCTTCTTCGTAGTGCCGGTGGCGGCGGGTGCCGCGGCAGTCTCGTTCGTAGCCGCCTGGTCTGCCATCTTTTGCCTGTTCTCTTTTCTTTTTTCCCCTTGCTTTCGCTTCCTTCTCTCCTTCGACGACGCACAACAGCGAGGGGCGCGCAGCAGAGAATAGCCGCGCACGCGCCTGGCCCAGCCAGTGTCGCGGGCGGGCGCGGACGGCCGAGAGAGCGGCCGCCACTCGGCGCGCCGCCGCGCCGCCGCGCCGCGCCTCCCGCGCTTGCTACCGCCCAACGTCCGACAGCCTGCGCGGAGCAGCCCCCAACCTGCGCCGCAACCACCCGCGCCATTCAAACCACCGAGGATGGGGCTACACACACCGACACCACGGTCGCCAACCAGTCGCCGCGGCGGCGCCGCAAACCACGGCCAAACTGCAGCCACCGCGCGCCACAGCCTGGGTCGGCCCGCCGAGAATCGCCGCCCCCGCCCAAATGCCGCCCCCACAGCCCCAGCCGACGACCCGCCACAATGGCCAAACCTTCGTCAAAACTCCCACACCGTCGCCGCGGCAGCCCGGCCACCGCGGCCGGCGCCACAGCCACACGAGCCGAGTCGTGCGGCGATGACGGCCGTGCACAAACGCACCTCCGCCGCCCCATCGCCTTCCGCCGTTTTCCCGATCGGCCCGCAGCCGTCGGGCCACGGCCGCGGGCCGTCCTCCTCCTCTCGCCTCGCCCGCCAACACCCACAGCCCTTCCAACACATTTTTTTTTTCTTTTTTCTTTTTTTTTTTCTACTTTTTTACGATCGCCGCCTGCGCAACATGGCACCGGCCGACGGAGCGCCAACCCCCCCGCCACAGGCGAAAACAAGACAACGATAAACAAACAAACAAAATAAATTACCAGCCAGCCCCAACTACAGACACACCGAATCTGCCCTCACAGCCGACCTTACACGCCTCAACGTCAAAACAAAGGTGGTTTCTTTCTTTCAACGGTTACCTTACCTTAGGTTACGTCAGGTTAGGCTAAGAAGGCGTCAGGGTTAGGTTAAGCGTTGACGTGACGTCACGTCTTAACGTAGGCGTTAAGCTAAGGTTGCGGTCACGTACGTTAGGTTAAGGCGACTTGGGGGTTGGCCTAAGGGCTTACGTTAGGTTACGTTAGTTTAGGTGGCTGCGTTAACGGCTTAAAGAAGTTTAGGAGGTTAAGGCGTCGAGGCGGCCGCACCCCCTTAGCTGCTGCGGCTCGGCCACGCCACGCCACGCCACGCCACGCTTTGGGGTTTCATAAGGTCGCGCGGCGGGTCGTCGGCACGCCGCAAAGGACAAAACTGCAAGACGACGTCGAAAAACAAACAACAGGTAAAAAATAAATAAGTAAAAATAAACGACGCCGACAGGCGGGGATCAGCAGAACGAGCAGATTCCGGAGAGCGAACGAGACACACACGCACGCACGCACACACACACACACACACACAAACCCCCCCGAGCCGAGAGAGCACAGCACCACCACGTGTCGGCCTCCGCTCACCCGACTCGGCTGGGCTGGGCTGGGCTGGCGGCCGGGCCGGATGCACGTGCACGTACACGTACGGCTACAGCCACTACCCGTACACAGCCGCTCTTCACGCAACACCAGCCAAATGGCGCGCCCGCGGCTCGTCGCGGTCGCAACGCCACGCCGGCACACTTTCGGCACCACCGTCTTCGCGCGCACCGCAAACAAAAACGCAGCCGACACACACAGAAAAAAAAAAAAAACAACACAGAGCGCGAGAGACGGGCGGCGGCGCACCTTTCGCCAGCCGGCAGGCAATCGACTCGCCCAGTACGACAAACGTGCACGCCACCCCACCCACCAACCAACCAGTCGTCGTCGTCGTCGTCGTCCCGAAATCAAACAAACTCTCAAAAGGCACAGCCCCTGCTGCCAACGGACGCAGGCGCCACGCAGCTCCCTTCCCGCCACACTCGATTCGCAGCGCAACTCACCCGGCACACCGTCAAACGACGGGCTGGGCTCGCCGCATCGCCGCAACCTACACACCTTCCCCGCCACGACGCACAGCCCCACCAGACGCCCGTGCCGCAACGACACTACCGCACTACTCCTCTCGCCCTTGCCATACACGACACAACACGCCAAAAAATGAAAATCCAAATACAAACAAAAACACCGCCCCCACGACCCAAACACATGCACGGCGCGCCAACACACGCGAGGCAAGGCACGCAGCAAACGGCGTCCCCTCCGCGTCGCGCCATCAACCTACACACACAAGGCAACACCAACAACAAACAGCCAGCCAGCCAGCCAGCCAGCCAGCCCCACTCTCACGCCGCAAAAACAGAAAACACACCGAAACCGCCAAACGCCGCACATTCGCGCTTCGCACTCACCACACACCTCTCGGCATCCGTTTCGCACACAACGACGCGACGCACAATACATCATCACGGGCTACGCACGCACACCGCGACCCACTTTTTTACGACGCCCTCGCCAGAGCACACGTGCCCACGCCCACACACAGTCGACACAACGACGCAGCGCGCAGCAGACGCGGCCGCAACACATACCTCCCCGACGACGCGCCAACACCGCCAGCCACTGCTCACTCGCCCAAGCAACCCGTGCACACAACTGCCACACGCGTCCACCACGCCGCCGCCAACCACCCGCCCGCCAGGGGGCGCTCACGTCCGCGACAACAGCGCGGCACCGCCGGACCGGGCCGAACCGAGCCGAGCCGCCGCCTCCTCTCCACTCGGCACGCCACGTCCTGCTTGCAAAACACATGGCTCGTCCCTCTGTACACACAACGCGCCTGCCTGCGGTCGCCGCCGGCATCTATCTACCTGCGCATCGGAGCCAGGCCGGCAAGCCCACACTTAAATAATGCACTTCACCAGCCAAACAAACCCACTCTTCCTTTCTTTGCACAGCGCATGCAACAGCAGCCCCAGGAGCCGGGCCCGCCGCCAGCGTCTCCTCCTCCTCTGGGCACAGCCAGCCAGCCGTTCCCACCGCCCCGCCCCTGCTCTGCAGAACAAGAAAAAACGAAAAAGTACCAACACACGCACCCAAAGCGTAAGCCAGACAAGACCAGCCTCTCCAAGGCCACACACACGCAAAAAAACAAAAAAAAACAAAAACACTACAACAAAATAAAATAAAATGAAAAAGAAAAAGCAAGCTGTCGCCTCGCCCCCGCCCGTCCCCCCACCCCACCACATTCGCCCCCTCCGCTTGTTTTCCTTTCTACAATTTCCCTCTTTTCCACCCAATATCCCGCCGCGGTTTGCGGGCACCGGCCGATTTTGCGCCCGCCCACATGTGTGCCTACTCCCCACCACCATTCCCTCCGCAGCCCGCAGCCCGCAGCCCGCAGCCCGCAGCCCGCTTTTCCCCCCTCCCTGCCCACACCCACACCACACCACACCACACCACACCACACCACACCACACCACACCACACCACACCACACCGACGGTGCTGACGTCGACACGCACCCAAGACAGGGGCCACGACCGTCTTTTTTCCTGGGCCCATCCCCGCACCGCACCTCCTTCCAATCATCAACGCTGTGGCGCCTGTGTCCGCGCGAGACGCGTGCGCGCCGCCTCTCTCAACATCCGTCCGCCGGCCGGCCCGTTTTTCGGCCCCCAGGCCATCCGTCAACCACCACTGCCCCTGCCCGCCCCGCACCACACCACACACCGCTGCTTGCCCCGGCCGTTGCCACCAAAGGCGCCAACCGCAGCCCGCGCGCGCCAGAAAGAGATGGCAAAACTACAGGGACCCAGCCGACCGACGAAAATCAGAGCAATTGGCCGGGAGGATCAAAAAGAGAGCTCCGAAAACCACCGTAGCGAGGCGTGGGAGGAAACGTTACGAGAAGCAGGAAGGGACCAGGAAAAATTCTGGAAATTTCTTAAAACTCGTAAACTAGACACGAAACATCTACATCTACATGGGGAAGGAACGACCCCACAGACCGAGCTGAAGCACTGGCGGATTCACTAGAAAGGCAATTCCAAGCACCAGAAGCGGTAGATGACGAAACTGATGACCACCAGGAAATGGTACTCAGAAGGGTAAAACCGCATCCTAAGTGCCCCGATCAGAACATCTTTCACAATCCAATAAACGCAGAAACCCCGTATCTTATCACATCACAAACATACACACATCCTAAGAAGGCATCAGGCCCAGATTCCATCAAACCGCAACTACTACATCACCTACCTCCAGCAACTATCAATTATCTATCTAACATCAATATATAATGCTTGCTTCAGACTAAACTACTTGGAAACAGGCCCGAGTCATCACATTACCAAAGCCAAACAAGGACTTATTATTTCCGCAAAACTATAGGCCAACTTCCTTGGAAAGGTTCTCGGAAAGCTCATTCAAACTGAACTGAAGAAATTCAATTCTTAAAGGATAACAACATAATCATCCCACAACAATTCCGATTCCGCGAAGAACACAGCACCACCCACCAGGTGACCAGACTAGTCGAGCACATATGTCAGGCCAGAAACATTAGACACAGTACTGGAGCAGTCCTGCTTGACATTGGAAAAGCATTCGGATAACGCCTTATCTACAAGCTCCACCAGTACAACTGCCCCATCCACATTATTGCTTCTTTTCTCCGCAACAGAGCATTCTATGTCCATGTACCAGGAGCGGCAAGTAACACTAGATCCATAGAGGCTGGAGTCCCGCAAGGCTCAGTGCTGGGGCCCATTCTCTACTCAATATACACAAACAAACAGCTGGGAGGACACTTGTCACTATTTGCAGACGACACTGCAGTCTACCGCAGCAGTTCTAACCTGCAATATAGAGTCACAAAAATAGAGCAACACCTACAATCCATCCAGAAATGGGCTAACCAAAAAAACAATAAACGCGGAGAAAACCCAAGCAATACAATACGATTCACATTCAAAAAGAATACCTCCTAACCTGCATATACGCCTCAGAAATAACAATCTTCCATGGTCAGGCACAATAAAGTATCTAGGCATCAAGCTGGACAAGAGGTTGACATTTAGAGACCATGTTACACACGTTTGTAACAAGGCTGCAGCAGCAATATTCAGACTGTACCCAATCATCAAAGGAAACAGAATAAATATGCGCGCCAAAAAGAAAATCTTCAAAACCGTCATAGGAACCAGCCATCACTTACGGCTCTGAAAAATCTCGTCAATGGCCGCAGACACCAAACATAACAAGAGTAAAAAAGGGTGCAGAACAAATACTTCAGAATTACTGCTGATGCCGGCCGGTACCAGACAAACCGAGACATATACACAAACCATAACATACTCAATCAAAATCCCGGAAATCATCCAAAGAAAAATCCATAAAGTTTTTTTTTTTTTTTTTTTTTGTTTTTTTTCCACCAAACCACGGATTCGAACCACCCACTCATCAGAAATCTGGGACCAAAATCCACCCGACCCAAGAACGACATTTCCCATCACGACAAAACACCACAAACTACAACATACCATGATAAACAAAAATAAAATACAAACACCATAACACTCACTCAAACAAACAAACATCTACACACACCCAAGAGACCCTATCATCCCATCATTTTGTTACCCAACATAATCAGACAGAAGGCAGGGATCAAGGACAGATCCGGTCCTTCGAGTACAGGGGGTAAAAAATACCCATCAGACCAGCTCTCTCTCTCTCTCTCCTCCTCGCTTCTCCGTGCCGACGCTGCCCCGCACACGCGTTCGCGTTCGCGTTCGCGCTCGCGTTCGGCCGACACCACACGACAGGTCTTTGGGGCCCCGCCACTGCGCACACGCACGCCTCCTCCTCTTCCTTAGTTCTTTTTCGCTTTTCTTTTCTCCCCCGCCCCCCGCTCTCACCGCCACATCATCCCGCAACCCTTGGGGCATGTTTCCCAACATCAACGCGCCCCAATTCCACTCTCTGCCCGTGCCGCACTCTCCACTTTGCTTCTCCCCGTCCCCTACACACACGACTACCGAAACCCCGGTTGACACACCTTCTCGTAGGACAGGGGTGCGTGCGTGCGTGCGTGCGTTGTCTTGACGGTGACAGCAACAGCAACGGATCCGTCCATCCCATT
>NW_026062919.1:0-24069 GCF_023897955.1 Schistocerca gregaria | reverse complement strand
CCCTGTACTCGAAGGACCGGATCTGTCCTTGATCCCTGCCTTCTGTCTGATTATGTTGGGTAACAAAATGATGGGATGATAGGGTCTCTTGGGTGTGTGTAGATGTTTGTTTGTTTGAGTGAGTGTTATGGTGTTTGTATTTTATTTTTGTTTATCATGGTATGTTGTAGTTTGTGGTGTTTTGTCGTGATGGGAAATGTCGTTCTTGGGTCGGGTGGATTTTGGTCCCAGATTTCTGATGAGTGGGTGGTTCGAATCCGTGGTTTGGTGGAAAAAAAACAAAAAAAAAAAAAAAAAAAAACTTTATGGATTTTTCTTTGGATGATTTCCGGGATTTTGATTGAGTATGTTATGGTTTGTGTATATGTCTCGGTTTGTCTGGTACCGGCCGGCATCAGCAGTAATTCTGAAGTATTTGTTCTGCACCCTTTTTTACTCTTGTTATGTTTGGTGTCTGCGGCCATTGACGAGATTTTTCAGAGCCGTAAGTGATGGCTGGTTCCTATGACGGTTTTGAAGATTTTCTTTTTGGCGCGCATATTTATTCTGTTTCCTTTGATGATTGGGTACAGTCTGAATATTGCTGCTGCAGCCTTGTTACAAACGTGTGTAACATGGTCTCTAAATGTCAACCTCTTGTCCAGCTTGATGCCTAGATACTTTATTGTGCCTGACCATGGAAGATTGTTATTTCTGAGGCGTATATGCAGGTTAGGAGGTATTCTTTTTGAATGTGAATCGTATTGTATTGCTTGGGTTTTCTCCGCGTTTATTGTTTTTTTGGTTAGCCCATTTCTGGATGGATTGTAGGTGTTGCTCTATTTTTGTGACTCTATATTGCAGGTTAGAACTGCTGCGGTAGACTGCAGTGTCGTCTGCAAATAGTGACAAGTGTCCTCCCAGCTGTTTGTTTGTGTATATTGAGTAGAGAATGGGCCCCAGCACTGAGCCTTGCGGGACTCCAGCCTCTATGGATCTAGTGTTACTTGCCGCTCCTGGTACATGGACATAGAATGCTCTGTTGCGGAGAAAAGAAGCAATAATGTGGATGGGGCAGTTGTACTGGTGGAGCTTGTAGATAAGGCGTTATCCGAATGCTTTTCCAATGTCAAGCAGGACTGCTCCAGTACTGTGTCTAATGTTTCTGGCCTGACATATGTGCTCGACTAGTCTGGTCACCTGGTGGGTGGTGCTGTGTTCTTCGCGGAATCGGAATTGTTGTGGGATGATTATGTTGTTATCCTTTAAGAATTGAATTTCTTCAGTTCAGTTTGAATGAGCTTTCCGAGAACCTTTCCAAGGAAGTTGGCCTATAGTTTTGCGGAAATAATAAGTCCTTGTTTGGCTTTGGTAATGTGATGACTCGGGCCTGTTTCCAAGTAGTTTAGTCTGAAGCAAGCATTATATATTGATGTTAGATAGATAATTGATAGTTGCTGGAGGTAGGTGATGTAGTAGTTGCGGTTTGATGGAATCTGGGCCTGATGCCTTCTTAGGATGTGTGTATGTTTGTGATGTGATAAGATACGGGGTTTCTGCGTTTATTGGATTGTGAAAGATGTTCTGATCGGGGCACTTAGGATGCGGTTTTACCCTTCTGAGTACCATTTCCTGGTGGTCATCAGTTTCGTCATCTACCGCTTCTGGTGCTTGGAATTGCCTTTCTAGTGAATCCGCCAGTGCTTCAGCTCGGTCTGTGGGGTCGTTCCTTCCCCATGTAGATGTAGATGTTTCGTGTCTAGTTTACGAGTTTTAAGAAATTTCCAGAATTTTTCCTGGTCCCTTCCTGCTTCTCGTAACGTTTCCTCCCACGCCTCGCTACGGTGGTTTTCGGAGCTCTCTTTTTGATCCTCCCGGCCAATTGCTCTGATTTTCGTCGGTCGGCTGGGTCCCTGTAGTTTTGCCATCTCTTTCTGGCGCGCGCGGGCTGCGGTTGGCGCCTTTGGTGGCAACGGCCGGGGCAAGCAGCGGTGTGTGGTGTGGTGCGGGGCGGGCAGGGGCAGTGGTGGTTGACGGATGGCCTGGGGGCCGAAAAACGGGCCGGCCGGCGGACGGATGTTGAGAGAGGCGGCGCGCACGCGTCTCGCGCGGACACAGGCGCCACAGCGTTGATGATTGGAAGGAGGTGCGGTGCGGGGATGGGCCCAGGAAAAAAGACGGTCGTGGCCCCTGTCTTGGGTGCGTGTCGACGTCAGCACCGTCGGTGTGGTGTGGTGTGGTGTGGTGTGGTGTGGTGTGGTGTGGTGTGGTGTGGGCAGGGAGGGGGGAAAAGCGGGCTGCGGGCTGCGGGCTGCGGGCTGCGGGCTGCGGAGGGAATGGTGGTGGGGAGTAGGCACACATGTGGGCGGGCGCAAAATCGGCCGGTGCCCGTAAACCGCGGCGGGATATTGGGTGGAAAAGAGGGAAATTGTAGAAAGGAAAACAAGCGGAGGGGGCGAATGTGGTGGGGTGGGGGGACGGGCGGGGGCGAGGCGACAGCTTGCTTTTTCTTTTTCATTTTATTTTATTTTGTTGTAGTGTTTTTGTTTTTTTTTGTTTTTTTGCGTGTGTGTGGCCTTGGAGAGGCTGGTCTTGTCTGGCTTACGCTTTGGGTGCGTGTGTTGGTACTTTTTCGTTTTTTCTTGTTCTGCAGAGCAGGGGCGGGGCGGTGGGAACGGCTGGCTGGCTGTGCCCAGAGGAGGAGGAGACGCTGGCGGCGGGCCCGGCTCCTGGGGCTGCTGTTGCATGCGCTGTGCAAAGAAAGGAAGAGTGGGTTTGTTTGGCTGGTGAAGTGCATTATTTAAGTGTGGGCTTGCCGGCCTGGCTCCGATGCGCAGGTAGATAGATGCCGGCGGCGACCGCAGGCAGGCGCGTTGTGTGTACAGAGGGACGAGCCATGTGTTTTGCAAGCAGGACGTGGCGTGCCGAGTGGAGAGGAGGCGGCGGCTCGGCTCGGTTCGGCCCGGTCCGGCGGTGCCGCGCTGTTGTCGCGGACGTGAGCGCCCCCTGGCGGGCGGGTGGTTGGCGGCGGCGTGGTGGACGCGTGTGGCAGTTGTGTGCACGGGTTGCTTGGGCGAGTGAGCAGTGGCTGGCGGTGTTGGCGCGTCGTCGGGGAGGTATGTGTTGCGGCCGCGTCTGCTGCGCGCTGCGTCGTTGTGTCGACTGTGTGTGGGCGTGGGCACGTGTGCTCTGGCGAGGGCGTCGTAAAAAAGTGGGTCGCGGTGTGCGTGCGTAGCCCGTGATGATGTATTGTGCGTCGCGTCGTTGTGTGCGAAACGGATGCCGAGAGGTGTGTGGTGAGTGCGAAGCGCGAATGTGCGGCGTTTGGCGGTTTCGGTGTGTTTTCTGTTTTTGCGGCGTGAGAGTGGGGCTGGCTGGCTGGCTGGCTGGCTGGCTGTTTGTTGTTGGTGTTGCCTTGTGTGTGTAGGTTGATGGCGCGACGCGGAGGGGACGCCGTTTGCTGCGTGCCTTGCCTCGCGTGTGTTGGCGCGCCGTGCATGTGTTTGGGTCGTGGGGGCGGTGTTTTTGTTTGTATTTGGATTTTCATTTTTTGGCGTGTTGTGTCGTGTATGGCAAGGGCGAGAGGAGTAGTGCGGTAGTGTCGTTGCGGCACGGGCGTCTGGTGGGGCTGTGCGTCGTGGCGGGGAAGGTGTGTAGGTTGCGGCGATGCGGCGAGCCCAGCCCGTCGTTTGACGGTGTGCCGGGTGAGTTGCGCTGCGAATCGAGTGTGGCGGGAAGGGAGCTGCGTGGCGCCTGCGTCCGTTGGCAGCAGGGGCTGTGCCTTTTGAGAGTTTGTTTGATTTCGGGACGACGACGACGACGACTGGTTGGTTGGTGGGTGGGGTGGCGTGCACGTTTGTCGTACTGGGCGAGTCGATTGCCTGCCGGCTGGCGAAAGGTGCGCCGCCGCCCGTCTCTCGCGCTCTGTGTTGTTTTTTTTTTTTTTCTGTGTGTGTCGGCTGCGTTTTTGTTTGCGGTGCGCGCGAAGACGGTGGTGCCGAAAGTGTGCCGGCGTGGCGTTGCGACCGCGACGAGCCGCGGGCGCGCCATTTGGCTGGTGTTGCGTGAAGAGCGGCTGTGTACGGGTAGTGGCTGTAGCCGTACGTGTACGTGCACGTGCATCCGGCCCGGCCGCCAGCCCAGCCCAGCCCAGCCCAGCCCAGCCGAGTCGGGTGAGCGGAGGCCGACACGTGGT
Organism: Schistocerca gregaria; assembly: GCF_023897955.1. Lineage (NCBI taxonomy): Eukaryota > Metazoa > Arthropoda > Insecta > Orthoptera > Acrididae > Schistocerca > Schistocerca gregaria. The sequence continues at coordinate 19,895 of NW_026062919.1, read as the reverse complement.
GGTGCTGTGCTCTCTCGGCTCGGGGGGGTTTGTGTGTGTGTGTGTGTGTGTGCGTGCGTGCGTGTGTGTCTCGTTCGCTCTCCGGAATCTGCTCGTTCTGCTGATCCCCGCCTGTCGGCGTCGTTTATTTTTACTTATTTATTTTTTACCTGTTGTTTGTTTTTCGACGTCGTCTTGCAGTTTTGTCCTTTGCGGCGTGCCGACGACCCGCCGCGCGACCTTATGAAACCCCAAAGCGTGGCGTGGCGTGGCGTGGCGTGGCCGAGCCGCAGCAGCTAAGGGGGTGCGGCCGCCTCGACGCCTTAACCTCCTAAACTTCTTTAAGCCGTTAACGCAGCCACCTAAACTAACGTAACCTAACGTAAGCCCTTAGGCCAACCCCCAAGTCGCCTTAACCTAACGTACGTGACCGCAACCTTAGCTTAACGCCTACGTTAAGACGTGACGTCACGTCAACGCTTAACCTAACCCTGACGCCTTCTTAGCCTAACCTGACGTAACCTAAGGTAAGGTAACCGTTGAAAGAAAGAAACCACCTTTGTTTTGACGTTGAGGCGTGTAAGGTCGGCTGTGAGGGCAGATTCGGTGTGTCTGTAGTTGGGGCTGGCTGGTAATTTATTTTGTTTGTTTGTTTATCGTTGTCTTGTTTTCGCCTGTGGCGGGGGGGTTGGCGCTCCGTCGGCCGGTGCCATGTTGCGCAGGCGGCGATCGTAAAAAAGTAGAAAAAAAAAAAGAAAAAAGAAAAAAAAAATGTGTTGGAAGGGCTGTGGGTGTTGGCGGGCGAGGCGAGAGGAGGAGGACGGCCCGCGGCCGTGGCCCGACGGCTGCGGGCCGATCGGGAAAACGGCGGAAGGCGATGGGGCGGCGGAGGTGCGTTTGTGCACGGCCGTCATCGCCGCACGACTCGGCTCGTGTGGCTGTGGCGCCGGCCGCGGTGGCCGGGCTGCCGCGGCGACGGTGTGGGAGTTTTGACGAAGGTTTGGCCATTGTGGCGGGTCGTCGGCTGGGGCTGTGGGGGCGGCATTTGGGCGGGGGCGGCGATTCTCGGCGGGCCGACCCAGGCTGTGGCGCGCGGTGGCTGCAGTTTGGCCGTGGTTTGCGGCGCCGCCGCGGCGACTGGTTGGCGACCGTGGTGTCGGTGTGTGTAGCCCCATCCTCGGTGGTTTGAATGGCGCGGGTGGTTGCGGCGCAGGTTGGGGGCTGCTCCGCGCAGGCTGTCGGACGTTGGGCGGTAGCAAGCGCGGGAGGCGCGGCGCGGCGGCGCGGCGGCGCGCCGAGTGGCGGCCGCTCTCTCGGCCGTCCGCGCCCGCCCGCGACACTGGCTGGGCCAGGCGCGTGCGCGGCTATTCTCTGCTGCGCGCCCCTCGCTGTTGTGCGTCGTCGAAGGAGAGAAGGAAGCGAAAGCAAGGGGAAAAAAGAAAAGAGAACAGGCAAAAGATGGCAGACCAGGCGGCTACGAACGAGACTGCCGCGGCACCCGCCGCCACCGGCACTACGAAGAAGGCCAAGTCTGCGTCGTCTGCGAAGAAGCCGCGCGCCAAGCCTGCGCACCCGCGCACCTCTGAGATGGTGACGGCCGCCATCAAGAGTCTGAAGGAGCGCGGCGGGTCGTCGCTGCAGGCGATCAAGAAGTACATTGCCGCGCACTACAAGCTGGACGCGGAGAAGCTGGCGCCCTTTATCAAGAAGTACCTCAAGTCGGCCGTCGTGGCTGGCGAGCTGGTGCAGACGAAGGGGAAGGGCGCGTCGGGCTCTTTCAAGCTTGCCGGCGCCGGCGGCGGGGCGGCCGAGGGCGGCAAGGCTCGTGGTGGCGGCGGTGGTGCGAAGAAGAAGCGCGCCGCTCCGGCCAGCAAGGAGAAGAAGGGGGCCCGTGCGGCCGGCGCAAAGAAGGCTGGCGGCGTGAAGGCGGCGACCGGTCGGAAGGCGGGCGCCGCCAAGAAGGCGTCTGCGGCGTCGGCCGCTCCCGCGGGTGCGAAGAAGGCGGCTGCGGCCAAGCCGGCCAAGGCCAAGTCGCCGTCGAAGGCGAAGAAGGCCGCCAAGGTTCCGACGAAGAAGCCGAAGGCGCCGCGCCCGAAGAAGGCGACGGCGACGCCGTCTAAGGCGAAGGCTTCGCCCAAGAAGAAGAAGTAAAAAGGGCAGGGAAGGGTTGGCGGTTGACACCGTCGCCTGGAGGCCGGCGCGCAACCAGAGGCTGTCGCGCGGTCCCGGACAAAAACAAAAACGGCCCTTCTCAGGGCCATCAAAGCACGTCGGGAAGGTGTTGATTGTCGTGTCGTGTCGTGGTCGGTCGGTTGCCTTGTTGTCTGTCTGTCTGTCTTGCTTGCTGGCGTTTGTTTGTTTCATGTGTGGATGGTGGTTGGATTGTGGGGTCGTTGGCGGGCGTGGGCGGCGGCGCCGCGGTTGGTGTTACACAAAGTGTATTTTACTTTTATTATTTTTTACCTATTTATTTTGCGCCGCGTTTGTTTGTTTGTTTGTCTTGGTGGTGGTTTTGGAATAGTCTTTTTTGCTTTGCTTTGCTTTCCGGGCGTCACGTTTTGTGCCGTGGCCTGTGTGGGTGGCGCTATTGACGCTTGCGACTTGGTTCGGCCGGTGCGGTGCTTTTTTCTTTTTTTTGGAAACGGCGGCGCCGGGCCGGGCCGGGGGTGGGACGACTGGACTGGAGAGTGAGTGGGGAACTAGTCGTTGCGACCGACAAAGTTTTGCTCGCGACGGAGAGACGTTAGTGGCCCTGAAAAGGGCCGTTTTGTTTGTTTGGCGGTGTGCGGGTTTAGGCGCGCTCGCCGCGGATGCGGCGCGCGAGCTGGATGTCCTTGGGCATGATGGTGACTCGCTTGGCGTGGATTGCGCACAGGTTGGTGTCTTCGAAGAGGCCGACGAGGTAGGCCTCGCTGGCCTCCTGCAGGGCCATGACTGCGGAGCTCTGGAAGCGCAGGTCGGTCTTGAAGTCCTGGGCGATCTCGCGCACTAGGCGCTGGAATGGCAGCTTGCGGATGAGCAGCTCTGTGCTCTTCTGGTAGCGCCTGATTTCTCGCAGGGCGACGGTGCCCGGCCTGTAGCGGTGGGGCTTCTTGACGCCGCCGGTGGCGGGCGCGCTCTTCCTCGCCGCCTTGGTGGCGAGCTGTTTGCGCGGCGCCTTTCCGCCGGTGGACTTGCGGGCCGTTTGCTTTGTCCGGGCCATGGCTACTGCGGATGCGGATGCGGCGTGGAGGATATGCGTGCGCGACGGCGTCCGGTGCTGCCTTGACAACGGGCCCGCGCGCCCCGGGTGCTGCGCTTATATGCCCTCGGTGCGCGGTGGTGGGGGGAGGGGAGGGCGGGCCGCGGGGCCCCAGAGTCTATATAGGGGGGCGGCGCGCGCGCTGGGCGCCACAACCGTAGCCGACTCGCTAGCGCCGGGTGAGGAGCTTGCCTTGCTTTCTGTTTTTTATATTATTGTGGTTGAGACGCTTGAAGAAGAAGAATGACAGGCCGCGGCAAGGGAGGAAAGGGGCTCGGCAAGGGTGGCGCCAAGCGGCACCGCAAGGTGTTGCGCGACAACATCCAGGGCATCACGAAGCCCGCGATCCGCCGCCTGGCGCGCAGGGGCGGCGTGAAGCGCATCTCTGGTCTGATCTACGAGGAGACGCGCGGAGTGCTGAAGGTGTTCCTGGAGAACGTGATCCGCGACGCGGTGACGTACACTGAGCACGCCAAGCGCAAGACTGTGACGGCCATGGACGTGGTGTACGCCCTGAAGAGGCAGGGGCGCACCCTGTACGGTTTCGGCGGTTAGGCGGTGTGAGACCGAAGGAAGGAAAGAGAGATAGATTGAAAAACGGCCCTTTTCAGGGCCACCACAGTGTTCGGAAGTTGAAAAGTGCGAAAGAGTCTGTGTTGCTGGTTTTTCTTTTCCTTTTTAGTCTACTTGGCCTTTTAGTTTTGTTTGGAGTTTTTTTTGACGTGGTGTGCGGTGCGGTTGGGAGGGAAGGAAGCGTGCCCTTGCGTTGTGTGAGCTCCTTCCTTCCTTCCTTCCCCTCCCTCTTTGCTTGTATGCTTCTTGTCGGTGGATGGGCTGTGTGTTGCGGCGCGGCTGAGCGCCGAGGGGTTATTTTTGAGGTGTGTTGTTGTGCGCCACGTGTGCTGGTTAATGGTCGCGAGACTGTGCGTGCGTGGAGTTGAGTGGAGGAGGTGGCCAAGTACGTGTGTACAAGATGGCGGCGCCTGTGTGTGTAAGAAGGAAAAAAAAACCGTACACAGAGAGAGAGAGAGAGAGAGAGAGAGAGAGAGAGAGAGAGAGAAAAGTGGTGCGACGAACGACTGGAATTCTGCTTTGGACGTAGGTTTGTGTGGTGGCCCTGAAAAGGGCCGATTGTGTTTTGTTTTTTGAGCCGAGGCGGCAAATGGCGCGCTGCGTGCCAAGGGAGCACGCGGCGGTTGCCGATTGCGCTGTCTCTCTTTTAGGCCTTCTTCTCGGTCTTCTTTGGCAGCAGGACGGCCTGGATGTTGGGCAGGACACCTCCCTGTGCGATGGTGACGCCCGACAAGAGCTTGTTGAGCTCCTCGTCGTTGCGTATGGCGAGCTGCAGGTGGCGCGGGATGATGCGCGTCTTCTTGTTGTCGCGGGCCGCGTTTCCGGCCAGCTCGAGCACCTCAGCCGCGAGGTACTCCATGACGGCGGCGAGGTAGACGGGCGCCCCGGCGCCGACGCGCTCGGCGTAGTTTCCCTTGCGCAGGAGGCGGTGGATTCTGCCGACCGGGAACTGGAGCCCAGCCCTGCTTGAGCGGGACTTTGACTTGCCCTTGACTTTGCCTCCCTTTCCGCGTCCGGACATGGCGATGGGCTAGTTTGGAAAGAAGCGAGAAAGAAAAAGCACAACGCCCCAAACGGTGCGAGCCGCAGCGAGTCGAGCAGCGGAGTGCGTGCCGGCGCCGGCGGGGTGGGGGTCCTTTATGGGCTCGGGTGCGGCGGCCGGTTGCGCGCGCGCCCCATTGGTCGGCGGCCGCAGCAGGGCGAGCTGGTAAAGGTGCGGCGGCGGCGTGCGGCGGGTGCCAGGCCACGCCAGCCACGCCATTCCGAGTCGTGCGCGCGGAGAGAGCGGACGTTGTTATCACAGCGCTCGCGTGTCTTTGTGTTGTTGCGGCTGGGAATATTCAGACGGCTGCTCGCGTCTCGTTTCGACCGAGCCGCCTTCGAAGCTTGGAGATTGTGTACTTGGTTACCGCCGTGTCGAGATTATGCCTCCGGGCTAGCCGGACGCTAGGAAGATAGCCAGGGAATATAGAGTACCAGGGCCCCATTCACGTTGGGTAAACCCGCGCACTCTGAGGCAAAGGCAGATTGTTCTCTCTCAACAGCCACCCCATTCTCACCTTGCCAAGGTAACACCACAAATTCCGCCATGGAGTCCCACGGGACTTCCATGACAGATGGGGAACCACCGCCCCAACTATCCACATCATCATTCACATCACCACCAGTCACCTCACCCACAACACAGGTAGAAACACCACCAGCAAATGATAGCCACAACACAAACATTGTACCGGCTACCAAACAAACAGCAGGGAAACGCAAAGCAACCATTGACAACCAGACGAAGTTGCAGAACAACAGCAACAAAAAGAAAACCCAGGACTCAACAGATGATCCCACCCCCAACTCAGAAGACGAAAACAACGAACAAATGGAGTACGAGATCCCCGTCTCTAACAAGTTCGAAGTACTGCCCGATAACGATGCGGGAAATTCCAGAACAGGGGAAAAACAGCAAACAACCCAGACAAAGAGACTGCGTATTCCGCCGATCGTTGTCAAGGAAACATCCCAATACCTGGAAATAGTCAAAGCACTCCGCAACAAACTGAAAGGAGACCTCAAAACTAGAAGTCACAGTGACGAAATCACATATCAATTCTCACACCCAGATGATTTCCTAGCATTCAAGGGATATCTGACCGAAAACAACATACAATACTACACACATGATATGCACGCCTTTAAGCCATTGAAAGTAGTTATCAAAAAGCTACTACCAACCATAGACCCCAAGATCATTCATGAGGTCCTCTTAGATCACAACTTACCTGTCATCAAAGTAGCGCACATGACATCATTCGATGAAAACACTCAGAAAAAAGTGACTTTACGTCACTTTCAAGTTACACTTGAAAATACCGAAGAGGCGAAAAGAATATACGACCTCAAAGCAATGTTTCACATGCAGGTGACAGTTGAAACATATCGAAGTCCACAGGGATTGACCCAATGCCACAATTGCCAGGGTTATGGACATGGGTCGCGTAACTGCACCCTTCGTCCAAATTGTGTCAAATGCGGGCAACAACACAAAACAGCAGACTGCCTAAAGAAACCAGAAGCAAAACCAACTTGCTACCACTGCAAAGGAGAACACACGAGTAGCTTCAAAAAATGCCCAGTATATTTAAAACTCTTGCAGACTCAGCAAGAGAGAAAGAAAGCGAAAACCCCTGCACAAAACAGGCTGGAGGAGGAAAGAGCCAAACAAACAGTACAACTCAATTCCACAAACTTTCCAGCACTGCGGAAAACAAGAGGATGGGCAAAACCAAACAATACCCTCACAACAGAAGAAAACAGCAACACCTCCGAACCCACATCACAACCAGCATCAGGTATTGGTTCTGACATCAAAGAACTCCTAGGATTCATCACGCAATTTGACATTCCAAACATACTAAGCACAATCAAGACAGCAGCAGAGCAGCTAAGACAAGCACAGGACAATTTCACCAAAATCACAATTTTATTCCAAGCCGCTGTTAGCATTCTTGGCGGCAAATAAGGCAGTAAAAATCATGAATTGGAATGCCAATGGCATTATAACTCAAAAACACACTTTAGCGGAATTCCTAGATGAGCAAAAGATCGACATTGCGCTCATCACAGAGACTCACCTGCAACCAAACCAGACCTTCAAAATCAGGAATTATGTGGTCCACAGAAATGACAGACCGAACAGACCAGGTGGAGGAACAGCCATTCTGGTCAAAAACAAAATTGTACACAGACGTATCACCTCACCTCATCTCACTAGAATGGAATCAACAGCAATTGAAACAAGATTATTCAACAAAACCATTACCATAGCAGCAGCTTACAATCCACCTACAGGAAGGAGCATATGTCCGCAAGACCTTGAGAACCTTTTCCAAATGCATCAAAATGTTCTGATCGGTGGTGACCTAAATGCTAAACACAGATCCTGGAATTGTCATGCCACAAACACCAATGGCAGAACGCTTCGTAGATTTCTGGACAATAAGCCGAACATCTCCATCATAGCTCCAGACAGGCCAACACACATTCACTACGACACAAGATGCCGCCCAGACATACTGGATATTTTTCTATCAAAAAATCTGACATGGAATACGACAACCGAGGTGGTCAACGACTTGGACTCAGACCACCACCCCGTAATATTAGAAATCAATGGAAACCTGGTCAACTTTCATGACAACAGAACCATCAAGGAATCCACAACAAACTGGATAAAATACAACCAACTACTCACAGCATACACTCCAGAACTACCTCCTCTTCAATCAAAAGCCCAAATCAACAGAGCCATAGAAGAAATCACCACAATCATAAAGGATTGCAGCAAAAGATCTACAACAACAATAACCCACACCACAGGTAGAGACACACTACCCCCACACATCCGGAACCTAATAGAAGAAAAAAGAAACACCAGAAAGAGATGGCAAAACTACAGGGACCCAGCCGACCGACGAAAGTCAGAACAATTGGCCAGGAGGATCAAAAGAGAGCTCCAAAACCACCGTAGCGAGGCATGGGAGGAAACGTTACGAGAAGCAGAAAGGAACCAGGAAAAATTCTGGAAAATTCTTAAAACTCGTAAACTAAACGAAACATCTATACAGCCGCTCCATGGGGAACGTGGAATAGTCTACGACCCCACAGACCGAGCTGAAGCACTGGCGGATTCGCTAGAAAGGCAATTCCAAGCACCAGAAGCGGTAGATGACGAAAGTGATGACCACCAGGAAATGGTACTCAGAAGGGTAAACCGCATCCTAAGTGCCCCGATCAGAACATCTTTCAATCCAATAAACGCAGAAACCATATCATACCACATCAGAAACATACATCCTAAGAAGGCATCAGGCCCAGATTCCATCAAACCGCAACTACTACATCATCTACCTCCAGCAACTATCAATTATCTAACATCAATATATAATGCTTGTTTAAGATTAAATTACTTTCCCAAAACTTGGAAACAGGCCCGAATCATCACATTACCAAAGCCAAATAAGGACTTATTATTTCCGCAAAACTATAGGCCAATTTCCTTGTTAGACTTCCTAGGAAAGATCCTCGAAAAGCTCATTCAAACGGAACTAAAGAAATTCCTAAAGGATAACAACATAATCATCCCAGAACAATTCGGATTCCGCGAAGAACACAGTACCATCCACCAGGTGACCAGACTCGTCGAGCACATATGTCAGGCCAGAAACATTAGACACAGTACTGGAGCAGTCCTGCTTGACATTGAAAAAGCATTCGATAAGGTATGGCATCAGGGCCTTATTTACAAGCTTCATCACTACAACTGCCCCAACCACATCATCCATATTATTGCTTCTTTTCTCCGCAACAGAGCATTCTATGTCCATGTACCAGGAGCGGCAAGTAACACTAGATCCATAGAGGCTGGAGTCCCGCAAGGCTCAGTGCTGGGGCCCATCCTCTACTCAATATACACAAATGATATCCCCAAACAGCTGGGAGGACACTTGTCACTATTTGCAGACGACACTGCAGTGTACCGCAGCAGTTCAAACCTGCAATATATAGTCACAAAAATAGAGCAGCACCTACAATCCATCCAGAAATGGGCTAACCAATGGAAAATAACAATAAACGCGGAGAAAACCCAAGCAATACTATTCACATTCAAAAGAATACCTCCTAACCTACAAATACACTTCAGAAATAACAATCTTCCATGGTCAGACACAATAAAGTATCTAGGTATCAAGCTGGACAAGAGGTTGACATTTAGAGACCATGTCACACACATTTGTAACAAGGCTGCAGGAGCAATATTCAGACTGTACCCCATCATTAAAGGTAACAGAATAAATATGCGCGCCAAAAAGAAGATTTTCAAAACCATCATAGAACCAGCCATCACTTACGGCTCTGAAATCTGGTCAATGGCAGCAGACACCAACATAACAAAAGTACAAAGGGTGCAAAACAAATTCTTCAGAATTGCTGCTGATGCTAGCCGGTACCAAACAAACAGAGACATATACACAAATCATAACATACTCAAAATCCCGGAAATCATCCAACGAAAGTCCATAAAGTTTTTCCACCAAACCACGGATTCGAACCACCCACTCATCAGAAATCTGGGACAAAATCCACCCGACCCAAGAACGAGATTTCCCATCACGACAAACACCAGAAACTACAACATACCATGAAAACAGTATACAAAACAAAAATAAAATAAAATAAAAACATCATAACACTCACTTAAACTTAAACTTAAATAAACTTAAACAACAAACATCTACATACACTCATGACCCTATCATCCCATCATTTTGTTACCACATATCATCAGACAGAAGGCAGGGATCAAGACAGATCCGGTCCTTCGAACACAGGGGTTAAATACCCATCAGACCAGCTCTCTCTCTCGGCGGGTGCCACTGTGTGGGGAGACGCTGACTGGAGCGGAGCGCCTGACTGACTGACTGACTGCGCGTGCCTGCCTGCCTGCCTGCCTGCCTGCCTGTTTGTTCGTGATGCCGCCCAAGACTAGCGGGAAAGCCGCCAAGAAGGCTGGCAAGGCGCAGAAGAACATTTCGAAGGGCGACAAGAAGAAGAAGCGCAAGAGGAAGGAGAGCTATGCCATCTACATCTACAAGGTGCTGAAGCAGGTGCACCCTGACACGGGCATCTCTTCGAAGGCGATGAGCATCATGAACAGCTTCGTGAACGACATTTTCGAGCGCATTGCGGCCGAGGCTTCTCGCCTGGCGCACTACAACAAGCGCTCGACCATCACGTCCCGCGAGATCCAGACCGCTGTGCGGCTCTTGCTGCCTGGCGAGCTGGCCAAGCACGCGGTGAGCGAGGGCACGAAGGCGGTGACCAAGTACACGAGCTCCAAGTAAGGAGGTGGCTCTTGGAAATAGGAGGCTCGTCCGCGGCGCGGCGAAGAAAAGAAAAAACGGCCCTTTTCAGGGCCACCAAAATGCCTTTGCGGGAAGGGCGGAATTGTTGTTGTTGTTGTTGTTGTTGTTGTGAGCGGGTGGACGGGCGGCACAGCTGTAGCTGTAGCTTGTGGTGTGGTGTGGTGCGGCGCCGGCGCCTTTGGTTTTGGTGTGACGTTGGGATACGCACTTTAGGCCACAGCCGGGTCGTGGGCGTGGGTGTTTCGAGACGTGTTGGTGTTAGGGGGGCGGATCGCTGGAGTTGGCTTGTTTGATATATATATATTTTTTTTTTTTTTTGTCCCCTTTGTATGGTATGGCCGGAGGTGTGGAACGGAAAGCAAACCGCGATTGTCGGATGTCACACCGTTGGTGGCGAGGGTGAGAAACACGTTGCCGCCTACAGCTGCTTCTACGCCGAGCGGGTGGGTTAAGTTAGTAGTTGGTTGGTTGGGCGACGTAAAAGTGGAGCGTGGAGGTGTGTGTGAACGTGAGGAGACACGCATTGCATTGTATTTGTACGCGCGAGGTGAGTTAGGAGACCACGCGCCACGACGTACGGTGCCCTCTTTCGACCTGACGTCTGACGTCTGGAGGCGGTGTCGTCATTCTGGATGTACGTGTATTTTCCGCTCAGTTGAGTGAGGTGACGCGAGACGACGGCGTCGGTGGTGTTTTTGTTTTGTTGTTGGCGCCCCGGGGATGAAGAGGGGCACCCGACGGTAACGAGAGGTTGCACTTTGTGATCGGTCGAATGTCCGGGGAGCGAGGAATAGGGTGGGGGGTTGAAAAGAAACGCCAGTGTAGGGCAACGGGACGGTGAACGTTCCCGTGGTGTCGGAGGTGTGCAGTGGGGGGGAGGAAAAAAAAAAAGCGCGTAACGGCGCGGCTGCCGTGGTGGAAACGTTCTCTCCAACTGTGGTGGTGTCCCCTGTGTGTTTTGTTGTTCTCTATATCGTGTGTCCCCTCGCACAAGACGCTCTCTGGGCGGGTTTGATTCATTCATTTTTGCATAGTCACGTAGCGTAGAATGGAATGCGCAAGAGTTGAGTGAGACTGGCGACGGTATATGGTCTGAGCAGCGTCAGCTGCACTGCACTCCCCGGAAAAGAATCTTGGATGCCGTGCTAACTGAAATTTGGTGGACGGGGTTCTCAAGGCTGTTTTGCTATTTTCTTGTTTGTTTGTCTCTAGTTAAGATGGTGAAATGACGTCGAAGAAGCAGTATTGCAAATACTGTTATGGAAATGCCCTAGTTTGATGAAAGGAAATGTGTGTTGAATATACAGGATGGTAAAGACCAAGTGCGTTGAAAGAAACGTTGTGAAGGAACGAACGTTCCCTGAATTGGTTTCTTTTTGTTCCCGAGTTGTGTACAATGGACGACGGTTGTGCCATATCGCAGCATTGCATCATCCCCAGGTTTGATTTCAATTGAGCGATAAAAAAAGGAAAAAGAGAAGAACAAGAACACTATCGAAATGGTCTATGGTGTGTGACCCACAATTGTTGTCTTTAAATCACTTACCCAACCATGTCGTAAAAATATTTTTTTTTTTTTTTTTTTTTTTTTTTTTTTTTTTACAGTGGCTGCCGAATGACCTAGATGTAACAGAGAGAGAGAGAAACACATGGCGTGTCAGATGTTTGTTTTCTTTTCCCCCCCCCCCCCCCCTCTCGTCAAGTGGCAAATGCGAACACCGTCAGCTGTAATTGACGATCGACACTAGTATGGCGCGAAAAGGGGGTGCGACCTGTGCAGTTGTGGGTGAAACTTTGGGTGATGGGCTGTCATGCGGCATCGCGTGCGTTCATTACCCCTCGGCGGCGGCGGCGGCGGCGGCGGCGGCGCCGCAGCTCCGTCCAGCTCGCGCTCTCGGAAACAACCCTCTCGTAATGCCGCGTCTCCTCCGTCACTGCAATTTTCAAAGGGAAACCTGTGTGGCCGGTGGGGGTGTGTCAACCGTTGGCCCTCAAGCTCCGCCGACAAAAAGTGTTGAGTGTATCCAGTGTGAGAGAGGTTGACGCTTTTCGTGGTGTGTGTGTGTGTGTGTGTGTGTGTGTGTGTGGCAATGTTTTGAAAAGTTTGCAACGTACGTTAAGAAGTGTTGACGCTGAAACTTGCGGGCTGTGTGGCCCTGGTGGTTGGCTGGCTGGAGACGCGGGCGTGTCCAGTCGGTCGGTTGTTGTGGCTGAAAGGTACGTATACGGTTCCGCCGTCCCGTCGGAACTGCGTCTGTCTGGAAGGTATGACGTGACGTGCAGTTTTTATTAGGTCAGCCCTTGTTGTGTATTGTTCCATTTGTTGCTCACTCGTCACCCGTATTTGGTGTGGCGATGTATGTGGACGTACTGCTGGATCAGTGTCAGGGTTTCCGTGGGAGGTGTTGGTTGGGTTGGATTTGCCTGACACGGCTGAGTCCGCAATTGGCCTGCCGTTCGTTGATGCGATATGTGGGTTCTGAGGAAGAATGTGTACGAGATAGTTGCCCCTGCCCTGCCCTTTCTTTCGCGTTCGTGTGTGCCCCCCTTGTTGTGTAGTGTGGGTTGAACATGGTTCTTTACCGAGTGGGGGGGAATGGGATGGACGGATCCGTTGCTGTTGCTGTCACCGTCAAGACAACGCACGCACGCACGCACGCACCCCTGTCCTACGAGAAGGTGTGTCAACCGGGGTTTCGGTAGTCGTGTGTGTAGGGGACGGGGAGAAGCAAAGTGGAGAGTGCGGCACGGGCAGAGAGTGGAATTGGGGCGCGTTGATGTTGGGAAACATGCCCCAAGGGTTGCGGGATGATGTGGCGGTGAGAGCGGGGGGCGGGGGAGAAAAGAAAAGCGAAAAAGAACTAAGGAAGAGGAGGAGGCGTGCGTGTGCGCAGTGGCGGGGCCCCAAAGACCTGTCGTGTGGTGTCGGCCGAACGCGAGCGCGAACGCGAACGCGAACGCGTGTGCGGGGCAGCGTCGGCACGGAGAAGCGAGGAGGAGAGAGAGAGAGAGAGCTGGTCTGATGGGTATTTTTTACCCCCTGTACTCGAAGGACCGGATCTGTCCTTGATCCCTGCCTTCTGTCTGATTATGTTGGGTAACAAAATGATGGGATGATAGGGTCTCTTGGGTGTGTGTAGATGTTTGTTTGTTTGAGTGAGTGTTATGGTGTTTGTATTTTATTTTTGTTTATCATGGTATGTTGTAGTTTGTGGTGTTTTGTCGTGATGGGAAATGTCGTTCTTGGGTCGGGTGGATTTTGGTCCCAGATTTCTGATGAGTGGGTGGTTCGAATCCGTGGTTTGGTGGAAAAAAAACAAAAAAAAAAAAAAAAAAAAACTTTATGGATTTTTCTTTGGATGATTTCCGGGATTTTGATTGAGTATGTTATGGTTTGTGTATATGTCTCGGTTTGTCTGGTACCGGCCGGCATCAGCAGTAATTCTGAAGTATTTGTTCTGCACCCTTTTTTACTCTTGTTATGTTTGGTGTCTGCGGCCATTGACGAGATTTTTCAGAGCCGTAAGTGATGGCTGGTTCCTATGACGGTTTTGAAGATTTTCTTTTTGGCGCGCATATTTATTCTGTTTCCTTTGATGATTGGGTACAGTCTGAATATTGCTGCTGCAGCCTTGTTACAAACGTGTGTAACATGGTCTCTAAATGTCAACCTCTTGTCCAGCTTGATGCCTAGATACTTTATTGTGCCTGACCATGGAAGATTGTTATTTCTGAGGCGTATATGCAGGTTAGGAGGTATTCTTTTTGAATGTGAATCGTATTGTATTGCTTGGGTTTTCTCCGCGTTTATTGTTTTTTTGGTTAGCCCATTTCTGGATGGATTGTAGGTGTTGCTCTATTTTTGTGACTCTATATTGCAGGTTAGAACTGCTGCGGTAGACTGCAGTGTCGTCTGCAAATAGTGACAAGTGTCCTCCCAGCTGTTTGTTTGTGTATATTGAGTAGAGAATGGGCCCCAGCACTGAGCCTTGCGGGACTCCAGCCTCTATGGATCTAGTGTTACTTGCCGCTCCTGGTACATGGACATAGAATGCTCTGTTGCGGAGAAAAGAAGCAATAATGTGGATGGGGCAGTTGTACTGGTGGAGCTTGTAGATAAGGCGTTATCCGAATGCTTTTCCAATGTCAAGCAGGACTGCTCCAGTACTGTGTCTAATGTTTCTGGCCTGACATATGTGCTCGACTAGTCTGGTCACCTGGTGGGTGGTGCTGTGTTCTTCGCGGAATCGGAATTGTTGTGGGATGATTATGTTGTTATCCTTTAAGAATTGAATTTCTTCAGTTCAGTTTGAATGAGCTTTCCGAGAACCTTTCCAAGGAAGTTGGCCTATAGTTTTGCGGAAATAATAAGTCCTTGTTTGGCTTTGGTAATGTGATGACTCGGGCCTGTTTCCAAGTAGTTTAGTCTGAAGCAAGCATTATATATTGATGTTAGATAGATAATTGATAGTTGCTGGAGGTAGGTGATGTAGTAGTTGCGGTTTGATGGAATCTGGGCCTGATGCCTTCTTAGGATGTGTGTATGTTTGTGATGTGATAAGATACGGGGTTTCTGCGTTTATTGGATTGTGAAAGATGTTCTGATCGGGGCACTTAGGATGCGGTTTTACCCTTCTGAGTACCATTTCCTGGTGGTCATCAGTTTCGTCATCTACCGCTTCTGGTGCTTGGAATTGCCTTTCTAGTGAATCCGCCAGTGCTTCAGCTCGGTCTGTGGGGTCGTTCCTTCCCCATGTAGATGTAGATGTTTCGTGTCTAGTTTACGAGTTTTAAGAAATTTCCAGAATTTTTCCTGGTCCCTTCCTGCTTCTCGTAACGTTTCCTCCCACGCCTCGCTACGGTGGTTTTCGGAGCTCTCTTTTTGATCCTCCCGGCCAATTGCTCTGATTTTCGTCGGTCGGCTGGGTCCCTGTAGTTTTGCCATCTCTTTCTGGCGCGCGCGGGCTGCGGTTGGCGCCTTTGGTGGCAACGGCCGGGGCAAGCAGCGGTGTGTGGTGTGGTGCGGGGCGGGCAGGGGCAGTGGTGGTTGACGGATGGCCTGGGGGCCGAAAAACGGGCCGGCCGGCGGACGGATGTTGAGAGAGGCGGCGCGCACGCGTCTCGCGCGGACACAGGCGCCACAGCGTTGATGATTGGAAGGAGGTGCGGTGCGGGGATGGGCCCAGGAAAAAAGACGGTCGTGGCCCCTGTCTTGGGTGCGTGTCGACGTCAGCACCGTCGGTGTGGTGTGGTGTGGTGTGGTGTGGTGTGGTGTGGTGTGGTGTGGTGTGGGCAGGGAGGGGGGAAAAGCGGGCTGCGGGCTGCGGGCTGCGGGCTGCGGGCTGCGGAGGGAATGGTGGTGGGGAGTAGGCACACATGTGGGCGGGCGCAAAATCGGCCGGTGCCCGTAAACCGCGGCGGGATATTGGGTGGAAAAGAGGGAAATTGTAGAAAGGAAAACAAGCGGAGGGGGCGAATGTGGTGGGGTGGGGGGACGGGCGGGGGCGAGGCGACAGCTTGCTTTTTCTTTTTCATTTTATTTTATTTTGTTGTAGTGTTTTTGTTTTTTTTTGTTTTTTTGCGTGTGTGTGGCCTTGGAGAGGCTGGTCTTGTCTGGCTTACGCTTTGGGTGCGTGTGTTGGTACTTTTTCGTTTTTTCTTGTTCTGCAGAGCAGGGGCGGGGCGGTGGGAACGGCTGGCTGGCTGTGCCCAGAGGAGGAGGAGACGCTGGCGGCGGGCCCGGCTCCTGGGGCTGCTGTTGCATGCGCTGTGCAAAGAAAGGAAGAGTGGGTTTGTTTGGCTGGTGAAGTGCATTATTTAAGTGTGGGCTTGCCGGCCTGGCTCCGATGCGCAGGTAGATAGATGCCGGCGGCGACCGCAGGCAGGCGCGTTGTGTGTACAGAGGGACGAGCCATGTGTTTTGCAAGCAGGACGTGGCGTGCCGAGTGGAGAGGAGGCGGCGGCTCGGCTCGGTTCGGCCCGGTCCGGCGGTGCCGCGCTGTTGTCGCGGACGTGAGCGCCCCCTGGCGGGCGGGTGGTTGGCGGCGGCGTGGTGGACGCGTGTGGCAGTTGTGTGCACGGGTTGCTTGGGCGAGTGAGCAGTGGCTGGCGGTGTTGGCGCGTCGTCGGGGAGGTATGTGTTGCGGCCGCGTCTGCTGCGCGCTGCGTCGTTGTGTCGACTGTGTGTGGGCGTGGGCACGTGTGCTCTGGCGAGGGCGTCGTAAAAAAGTGGGTCGCGGTGTGCGTGCGTAGCCCGTGATGATGTATTGTGCGTCGCGTCGTTGTGTGCGAAACGGATGCCGAGAGGTGTGTGGTGAGTGCGAAGCGCGAATGTGCGGCGTTTGGCGGTTTCGGTGTGTTTTCTGTTTTTGCGGCGTGAGAGTGGGGCTGGCTGGCTGGCTGGCTGGCTGGCTGTTTGTTGTTGGTGTTGCCTTGTGTGTGTAGGTTGATGGCGCGACGCGGAGGGGACGCCGTTTGCTGCGTGCCTTGCCTCGCGTGTGTTGGCGCGCCGTGCATGTGTTTGGGTCGTGGGGGCGGTGTTTTTGTTTGTATTTGGATTTTCATTTTTTGGCGTGTTGTGTCGTGTATGGCAAGGGCGAGAGGAGTAGTGCGGTAGTGTCGTTGCGGCACGGGCGTCTGGTGGGGCTGTGCGTCGTGGCGGGGAAGGTGTGTAGGTTGCGGCGATGCGGCGAGCCCAGCCCGTCGTTTGACGGTGTGCCGGGTGAGTTGCGCTGCGAATCGAGTGTGGCGGGAAGGGAGCTGCGTGGCGCCTGCGTCCGTTGGCAGCAGGGGCTGTGCCTTTTGAGAGTTTGTTTGATTTCGGGACGACGACGACGACGACTGGTTGGTTGGTGGGTGGGGTGGCGTGCACGTTTGTCGTACTGGGCGAGTCGATTGCCTGCCGGCTGGCGAAAGGTGCGCCGCCGCCCGTCTCTCGCGCTCTGTGTTGTTTTTTTTTTTTTTCTGTGTGTGTCGGCTGCGTTTTTGTTTGCGGTGCGCGCGAAGACGGTGGTGCCGAAAGTGTGCCGGCGTGGCGTTGCGACCGCGACGAGCCGCGGGCGCGCCATTTGGCTGGTGTTGCGTGAAGAGCGGCTGTGTACGGGTAGTGGCTGTAGCCGTACGTGTACGTGCACGTGCATCCGGCCCGGCCGCCAGCCCAGCCCAGCCCAGCCCAGCCCAGCCGAGTCGGGTGAGCGGAGGCCGACACGTGGTGGTGCTGTGCTCTCTCGGCTCGGGGGGGTTTGTGTGTGTGTGTGTGTGTGTGCGTGCGTGCGTGTGTGTCTCGTTCGCTCTCCGGAATCTGCTCGTTCTGCTGATCCCCGCCTGTCGGCGTCGTTTATTTTTACTTATTTATTTTTTACCTGTTGTTTGTTTTTCGACGTCGTCTTGCAGTTTTGTCCTTTGCGGCGTGCCGACGACCCGCCGCGCGACCTTATGAAACCCCAAAGCGTGGCGTGGCGTGGCGTGGCGTGGCCGAGCCGCAGCAGCTAAGGGGGTGCGGCCGCCTCGACGCCTTAACCTCCTAAACTTCTTTAAGCCGTTAACGCAGCCACCTAAACTAACGTAACCTAACGTAAGCCCTTAGGCCAACCCCCAAGTCGCCTTAACCTAACGTACGTGACCGCAACCTTAGCTTAACGCCTACGTTAAGACGTGACGTCACGTCAACGCTTAACCTAACCCTGACGCCTTCTTAGCCTAACCTGACGTAACCTAAGGTAAGGTAACCGTTGAAAGAAAGAAACCACCTTTGTTTTGACGTTGAGGCGTGTAAGGTCGGCTGTGAGGGCAGATTCGGTGTGTCTGTAGTTGGGGCTGGCTGGTAATTTATTTTGTTTGTTTGTTTATCGTTGTCTTGTTTTCGCCTGTGGCGGGGGGGTTGGCGCTCCGTCGGCCGGTGCCATGTTGCGCAGGCGGCGATCGTAAAAAAGTAGAAAAAAAAAAAGAAAAAAGAAAAAAAAAATGTGTTGGAAGGGCTGTGGGTGTTGGCGGGCGAGGCGAGAGGAGGAGGACGGCCCGCGGCCGTGGCCCGACGGCTGCGGGCCGATCGGGAAAACGGCGGAAGGCGATGGGGCGGCGGAGGTGCGTTTGTGCACGGCCGTCATCGCCGCACGACTCGGCTCGTGTGGCTGTGGCGCCGGCCGCGGTGGCCGGGCTGCCGCGGCGACGGTGTGGGAGTTTTGACGAAGGTTTGGCCATTGTGGCGGGTCGTCGGCTGGGGCTGTGGGGGCGGCATTTGGGCGGGGGCGGCGATTCTCGGCGGGCCGACCCAGGCTGTGGCGCGCGGTGGCTGCAGTTTGGCCGTGGTTTGCGGCGCCGCCGCGGCGACTGGTTGGCGACCGTGGTGTCGGTGTGTGTAGCCCCATCCTCGGTGGTTTGAATGGCGCGGGTGGTTGCGGCGCAGGTTGGGGGCTGCTCCGCGCAGGCTGTCGGACGTTGGGCGGTAGCAAGCGCGGGAGGCGCGGCGCGGCGGCGCGGCGGCGCGCCGAGTGGCGGCCGCTCTCTCGGCCGTCCGCGCCCGCCCGCGACACTGGCTGGGCCAGGCGCGTGCGCGGCTATTCTCTGCTGCGCGCCCCTCGCTGTTGTGCGTCGTCGAAGGAGAGAAGGAAGCGAAAGCAAGGGGAAAAAAGAAAAGAGAACAGGCAAAAGATGGCAGACCAGGCGGCTACGAACGAGACTGCCGCGGCACCCGCCGCCACCGGCACTACGAAGAAGGCCAAGTCTGCGTCGTCTGCGAAGAAGCCGCGCGCCAAGCCTGCGCACCCGCGCACCTCTGAGATGGTGACGGCCGCCATCAAGAGTCTGAAGGAGCGCGGCGGGTCGTCGCTGCAGGCGATCAAGAAGTACATTGCCGCGCACTACAAGCTGGACGCGGAGAAGCTGGCGCCCTTTATCAAGAAGTACCTCAAGTCGGCCGTCGTGGCTGGCGAGCTGGTGCAGACGAAGGGGAAGGGCGCGTCGGGCTCTTTCAAGCTTGCCGGCGCCGGCGGCGGGGCGGCCGAGGGCGGCAAGGCTCGTGGTGGCGGCGGTGGTGCGAAGAAGAAGCGCGCCGCTCCGGCCAGCAAGGAGAAGAAGGGGGCCCGTGCGGCCGGCGCAAAGAAGGCTGGCGGCGTGAAGGCGGCGACCGGTCGGAAGGCGGGCGCCGCCAAGAAGGCGTCTGCGGCGTCGGCCGCTCCCGCGGGTGCGAAGAAGGCGGCTGCGGCCAAGCCGGCCAAGGCCAAGTCGCCGTCGAAGGCGAAGAAGGCCGCCAAGGTTCCGACGAAGAAGCCGAAGGCGCCGCGCCCGAAGAAGGCGACGGCGACGCCGTCTAAGGCGAAGGCTTCGCCCAAGAAGAAGAAGTAAAAAGGGCAGGGAAGGGTTGGCGGTTGACACCGTCGCCTGGAGGCCGGCGCGCAACCAGAGGCTGTCGCGCGGTCCCGGACAAAAACAAAAACGGCCCTTCTCAGGGCCATCAAAGCACGTCGGGAAGGTGTTGATTGTCGTGTCGTGTCGTGGTCGGTCGGTTGCCTTGTTGTCTGTCTGTCTGTCTTGCTTGCTGGCGTTTGTTTGTTTCATGTGTGGATGGTGGTTGGATTGTGGGGTCGTTGGCGGGCGTGGGCGGCGGCGCCGCGGTTGGTGTTACACAAAGTGTATTTATCTGTCTCGCGTGTGTATCTTTTTCCCTCTCTCCCTACTTCTCCTTCCCT
>NW_026062918.1:0-36786 GCF_023897955.1 Schistocerca gregaria | reverse complement strand
ACACTAGATCGCGTGTTTGGAATAGTCTTTTTTGCTTTGCTTTGCTTTGCTTTCCGGGCGTCACGTTTTGTGCCGTGGCCTGTGTGGGTGGCGCTATTGACGCTTGCGACTTGGCTCGGCCGGTGCGGTGCTTTTTTTTTTTTTTTTTTTTTTTTTTGGAAACGGCGGCGCCGGGCCGGGCCGGGCCGGGGGTGGGACGACTGGACTGGACTGGAGAGTGAGTGGGGAACTAGTCGTTGCGACCGACAAAGTTTTGCTCGCGACGGAGAGACGTTAGTGGCCCTGAAAAGGGCCGTTTTGTTTGTTTGGCGGTGTGCGGGTTTAGGCGCGCTCGCCGCGGATGCGGCGCGCGAGCTGGATGTCCTTGGGCATGATGGTGACTCGCTTGGCGTGGATTGCGCACAGGTTGGTGTCTTCGAAGAGGCCGACGAGGTAGGCCTCGCTGGCCTCCTGCAGGGCCATGACTGCGGAGCTCTGGAAGCGCAGGTCGGTCTTGAAGTCCTGGGCGATCTCGCGCACTAGGCGCTGGAATGGCAGCTTGCGGATGAGCAGCTCTGTGCTCTTCTGGTAGCGCCTGATTTCTCGCAGGGCGACGGTGCCCGGCCTGTAGCGGTGGGGCTTCTTGACGCCGCCGGTGGCGGGCGCGCTCTTCCTCGCCGCCTTGGTGGCGAGCTGTTTGCGCGGCGCCTTTCCGCCGGTGGACTTGCGGGCCGTTTGCTTTGTCCGGGCCATGGCTACTGCGGATGCGGATGCGGCGTGGAGGATATGCGTGCGCGACGGCGTCCGGTGCTGCCTTGACAACGGGCCCGCGCGCCCCGGGTGCTGCGCTTATATGCCCTCGGTGCGCGGTGGTGGGGGGGAGGGGAGGGCGGGGCCGCGGGGCCCCAGAGTCTATATAGGGGGGGCGGCGCGCGCGCTGGGCGCCACAACCGTAGCCGACTCGCTAGCGCCGGGTGAGGAGCTTGCCTTGCTTTCTTGTTTTTTATATTATTGTGGTTGAGACGCTTGAAGAAGAAGAAGAATGACAGGCCGCGGCAAGGGAGGAAAGGGGCTCGGCAAGGGTGGCGCCAAGCGGCACCGCAAGGTGTTGCGCGACAACATCCAGGGCATCACGAAGCCCGCGATCCGCCGCCTGGCGCGCAGGGGCGGCGTGAAGCGCATCTCTGGTCTGATCTACGAGGAGACGCGCGGAGTGCTGAAGGTGTTCCTGGAGAACGTGATCCGCGACGCGGTGACGTACACTGAGCACGCCAAGCGCAAGACTGTGACGGCCATGGACGTGGTGTACGCCCTGAAGAGGCAGGGGCGCACCCTGTACGGTTTCGGCGGTTAGGCGGTGTGAGACCGAAGGAAGGAAAGAGAGAGATTGAGAAACGGCCCTTTTCAGGGCCACCACAGTGTTCGGAAGTTGAAAAGTGCGAAAGAGTCTGTGTTGCTGGTTTTTTCTCTTTTCCTTTTTAGTCTACTTGGCCTTTTAGTTTTGTTTGGAGGGTTTTTTTGACGTGGTGTGCGGTGCGGTTGGGAGGGAAGGAAGCGTGCCCTTGCGTTGTGTGAGCTCCTTCCTTCCTTCCTTCCTTCCTTCCCCTCCCTCTTTGCTTGTATGCTTCTTGTCGGTGGATGGGCTGTGTGTTGCGGCGCGGCTGAGTGCCGAGGGGTTATTTTTGAGGTGTGTTGTTGTGCGCCACGTGTGCTGGTTAATGGTCGCGAGACTGTGCGTGCGTGGAGTTGAGTGGAGGAGGTGGCCAAGTACGTGTGTACAAGATGGCGGCGCCTGTGTGTGTAAGAAGGAAAAAACCGTACACAGAAAGAGAGAGAGAAAAGTGGTGCGACGAACGACTGGAATTCTGCTTTGGACGTAGGTTTGTGTGGTGGCCCTGAAAAGGGCCGATTGTGTTTTGTTTTTTGAGCCGAGGCGGCAAATGGCGCGCTGCGTGCCAAGGGAGCACGCGGCGGTTGCCGATTGCGCTGTCTCTCTTTTAGGCCTTCTTCTCGGTCTTCTTTGGCAGCAGGACGGCCTGGATGTTGGGCAGGACACCTCCCTGTGCGATGGTGACGCCCGACAAGAGCTTGTTGAGCTCCTCGTCGTTGCGTATGGCGAGCTGCAGGTGGCGCGGGATGATGCGCGTCTTCTTGTTGTCGCGGGCCGCGTTTCCGGCCAGCTCGAGCACCTCAGCCGCGAGGTACTCCATGACGGCGGCGAGGTAGACGGGCGCCCCGGCGCCGACGCGCTCGGCGTAGTTTCCCTTGCGCAGGAGGCGGTGGATTCTGCCGACCGGGAACTGGAGCCCAGCCCTGCTTGAGCGGGGACTTTGACTTGCCCTTGACTTTGCCTCCCTTTCCGCGTCCGGACATGGCGATGGGCTAGTTTGGAAAGAAGCGAGAAAGAAAAGCACAACGCCCCAAACGGTGCGAGCCGCAGCGAGTCGAGCAGCGGAGTGCGTGCCGGCGCCGGCGGGGTGGGGGTCCTTTATGGGCTCGGGTGCGGCGGCCGGTTGCGCGCGCGCCCCATTGGTCGGCGGCCGCAGCAGGGCGAGCTGGTAAAGGTGCGGCGGCGGCGTGCGGCGGGTGCCACTGTGTGGGGAGACGCTGACTGGAGCGGAGCGCCTGACTGACTGACTGTTTGTTCGTGATGCCGCCCAAGACTAGCGGGAAAGCCGCCAAGAAGGCTGGCAAGGCGCAGAAGAACATTTCGAAAGGGCGACAAGAAGAAGAAGCGCAAGAGGAAGGAGAGCTATGCCATCTACATCTACAAGGTGCTGAAGCAGGTGCACCCTGACACGGGCATCTCTTCGAAGGCGATGAGCATCATGAACAGCTTCGTGAACGACATTTTCGAGCGCATTGCGGCCGAGGCTTCTCGCCTGGCGCACTACAACAAGCGCTCGACCATCACGTCCCGCGAGATCCAGACCGCTGTGCGGCTCTTGCTGCCTGGCGAGCTGGCCAAGCACGCGGTGAGCGAGGGCACGAAGGCGGTGACCAAGTACACGAGCTCCAAGTAAGGAGGTGGCTCTTGGAAATAGGAGGCTCGTCCGCGGCGCGGCGAAGAAAAGAAAAAACGGCCCTTTTCAGGGCCACCGAAATGCCTTTGCGGGAAGGGCGGAATTGTTGTTGTTGTTGTTGTTGTTGTTGTTGTTGTGAGCGGGTGGACGGCGGCACAGCTGTAGCTGTAGCTTGTGGTGTGGTGCGGCGCCGGCGCCTTTGGTTTTGGTGTGACGTTGGGATACGCACTTTAGCCACAGCCGGGTCGTGGGCGTGGGTGTTTCGAGACGTGTTGGTGTTAGGGGGGCGGATCGCTGGAGTTGGCTTGTTTGATATATATATATATATATATATATATTTTTTTTGTCCCCTTTGTATGGTATGGCCGGAGGTGTGGAACGGAAAGCAAACCGCGACTGTCGGATGTCACACCGTTGGTGGCGAGGGTGAGAAACACGTTGCCGCCTACAGCTGCTTCTACGCCGAGCGGGTGCGTTAAGTTAGTTGGTTGGTTGGGCGACGTAAAAGTGGAGCGTGGAGGTGTGTGTGAACGTGAGGAGACACGCATTGCATTGTATTTGTACGCGCGAGGTGAGTTAGGAGACCACGCGCCACGACGTACGGTGCCCTCTTTCGACCTGACGTCTGACGTCTGGTTTTTGTTTGTGGAGGCGGTGTCGTCATTCTGGATGTACGTGTATTTTCCGCTCAGTTGAGTGAGGTGACGCGAGACGACGGCGTCGGTGGTGTTTTTGTTTTGTTGTTGGCGCCCCGGGGATGAAGAGGGGCACCCGACGGTAACGAGAGGTTGCACTTTGTGATCGGTCGAATGTCCGGGGAGCGAGGAATAGGGTGGGGGGTTGAAAAGAAACGCCAGTGTAGGGCAACGGGACGGTGAACGTTCCCGTGGTGTCGGAGGTGTGCAGTGGGGGGGAGGAAAAAAAAAAGCGCGTAACGGCGCGGCTGCCGTGGTGGAAACGTTCTCTCCAACTTTGGTGGTGTCCCCTGTGTGTTTTGTTGTTCTCTATATCGTGTGTCCCCTCGCACAAGACGCTCTCTGGGCGGTTTGATTCATTCATTTTTGCATTGTCACGTAGCGTAGAATGGAATGCGCAAGAGTTGAGTGAGACTGGCGACGGTATATGGTCTGAGCAGCGTCAGCTGCACTGCACACTCCCCGGAAAAGAATCTTGGATGCCGTGCTAACTGAAATTTGGTGGACGGGGTTCTCAGGGCTGTTTTCCTATTTTGTTGTTTGTTTGTCTCTAGTTAAGATGGTGAAATGACGTCGAAGAAGCAGTATTGCAAATACTGTTATGGAAATGCCCTAGTTTGATGAAAGGAAATGTGTGTTGAATATACAGGATGGTAAAGACCAAGTGCGTTGAAAGAAACGTTGTGAAGGAACGAACGTTCCCTGAATTGGTTTCTTTTTGTTCCCGAGTTGTGTACAATGGACGACGGTTGTGCCATATCGCAGCATTGCATCATCCCCAGGTTTTATTTCAATTGAGCGATAAAAAAAGGAAAAAGAGAAGAACAAGAACACTATCGAAATGGTCTATGGTGTGTGACCCACAATTGTTGTCTTTAAATCACTTACCCAACCATGTCGTAAAAATATTTTTTTTTTTTTTTTTACAGTGGCTGCCGAATGACCTAGATGTAACAGAGAGAGAGAGAAACACATGGCGTGTCAGATGTTTGTTTTCTTTTCCCCCCCGTCAAGTGGCAAATGCGAACACCGTCAGCTGTAATTGACGATCGACACTAGTATGGCGCGAAAAGGGGGTGCGACCTGTGCAGTTGTGGGTGAAACTTTGGGTGATGGGCTGTCATGCGGCATCGCGTGCGTTCATTACCCCTCGGCGGCGGCGCCGCAGCTCCGTCCAGCTCGCGCTCTCGGAAACAACCCTCTCGTAATGCCGCGTCTCCTCCGTCACTGCAATTTTCAAAGGGAAACCTGTGTGGCCGGTGGGGGGTGTGTCAACCGTTGGCCTCAAGCTCCGCCGACAAAAAGTGTTGAGTGTATCCAGTGTGAGAGAGGTTGACGCTTTTCGTGGGGTGTGTGTGTGTGTGTGTGGCAATGTTTTGAAAAGTTTGCAACGTACGTTAAGAAGTGTTGACGCTGAAACTTGCGGGCTGTGTGGCCCTGGTGGTTGGCTGGCTGGAGACGCGGGCGTGTCCAGTCGGTCGGTTGTTGTGGCTGAAAGGTACGTATACGGTTCCGCCGTCCCGTCGGAACTGCGTCTGTCTGGAAGGTATGACGTGACGTGCAGTTTTTATTAGGTCAGCCCTTGTTGTGTATTGTTCCATTTGTTGCTCACTCGTCACCCGTATTTGGTGTGGCGATGTATGTGGACGTACTGCTGGATCAGTGTCAGGGTTTCCGTGGGAGGTGTTGGTTGGGGTTGGATTTGCCTGACACGGCTGAGTCCGCAATTGGCCTGCCGTTCGTTGATGCGATATGTGGGTTCTGAGGAAGAATGTGTACGAGATAGTTGCCCCTGCCCTGCCCTTTCTTTCGCGTTCGTGTGTGCCCCCCTTGTTGTGTAGTGTGGGTTGAAAATGGTTCTTTACCGAGTGGGGGGGAATGGGATGGACGGATCCGTTGCTGTTGCTGTCACCGTCAAGACAACGCACGCACGCACGCACCCCTGTCCTACGAGAAGGTGTGTCAACCGGGGTTTCGGTAGTCGTGTGTGTAGGGGACGGGGAGAAGCAAAGTGGAGAGTGCGGCACGGGCAGAGAGTGGAATTGGGGCGCGTTGATGTTGGGAAACATCCCCCAAGGGTTGCGGGATGATGTGGCGGTGAGAGCGGGGGGCGGGGGAGAAAAGAAAAGCGAAAAAGAACTAAGGAAGAGGAGGAGGCGTGCGTGCGCGCAGTGGCGGGGCACCAAAGACCTGTCGTGTGGTGTCGGCCGAACGCGAGCGCGAACGCGAACGCGTGTGCGGGGCAGCGTCGGCACGGAGAAGCGAGGAGGAGAGAGAGAGAGAGAGAGAGAGAGAGAGAGAGAGAGAGCTGGTCTGATGGGTATTTTTTACCCCCTGTACTCGAAGGACCGGATCTGTCCTTGATCCCTGCCTTCTGTCTGATTATGTTGGGTAACAAAATGATGGGTCTCTTGGGTGTGTGTAGATGTTTGTTGTTTGAGTGAGTGTTATGGTGTTTGTATTTTATTTTTGTTTATCATGGTATGTTGTAGTTTGTGGTGTTTTGTCGTGATGGGAAATGTCGTTCTTGGGTCGGGTGGATTTTGTCCCAGATTTCTGATGAGTGGGTGGTTCGAATCCGTGGTTTGGTGGGAAAAAAAAAAAAAAAAAAAAAAAAAAAAAAAAAAAAAAAAAACAACAAAAACAACTTTATGGATTTTTCTTTGGATGATTTCCGGGATTTTGATTGAGTATGTTATGGTTTGTGTATATGTCTCGGTTTGTCTGGTACCGGCCGGCATCAGCAGTAATTCTGAAGTATTTGTTCTGCACCCTTTTTTACTCTTGTTATGTTTGGTGTCTGCGGCCATTGACCAGATTTTCAGAGCCGTAAGTGATGGCTGGTTCCTATGACGGTTTTGAAGATTTTCTTTTTGGCGCGCATATTTATTCTGTTTCCTTTGATGATTGGGTACAGTCTGAATATTGCTGCTGCAGCCTTGTTACAAACGTGTGTAACATGGTCTCTAAATGTCAACCTCTTGTCCAGCTTGATGCCTAGATACTTTATTGTGCCTGACCATGGAAGATTGTTATTTCTGAGGCGTATATGCAGGTTAGGAGGTATTCTTTTTGAATGTGAATCGTATTGTATTGCTTGGGTTTTCTCCGCGTTTATTGTTTTTTGTTTCCATTGGTTAGCCCATTTCTGGATGGATTGTAGGTGTTGCTCTATTTTTGTGACTCTATATTGCAGGTTAGAACTGCTGCGGTAGACTGCAGTGTCGTCTGCAAATAGTGACAAGTGTCCTCCCAGCTGTTTGTTTGTGTATATTGAGTAGAGAATGGGCCCCAGCACTGAGCCTTGCGGGACTCCAGCCTCTATGGATCTAGTGTTACTTGCCGCTCCTGGTACATGGACATAGAATGCTCCGTTGCGGAGAAAAGAAGCAATAATGTGGATGGGGCAGTTGTACTGGTGGAGCTTGTAGATAAGGCGTTATCCGATGTCAAGCAGGACTGCTCCAGTACTGTGTCTAATGTTTCTGGCCTGACATATGTGCTCGACTAGTCTGGTCACCTGGTGGGTGGTGCTGTGTTCTTCGCGGAATCGGAATTGTTGTGGGATGATTATGTTGTTATCCTTTAAGAATTGAATTTCTTCAGTTCAGTTTGAATGAGCTTTCCGAGGACCTTTCCAAGGAAGTTGGCCTATAGTTTTGCGGAAATAATAAGTCCTTGTTTGGCTTTGGTAATGTGATGACTCGGGCCTGTTTCCAAGTAGTTTAGTCTGAAGCAAGCATTATATATTGATGTTAGATAGATAATTGATAGTTGCTGGAGGTAGGTGATGTAGTAGTTGCGGTTTGATGGAATCTGGGCCTGATGCCTTCTTAGGATGTGTGTATGTTTGTGATGTGATAAGATACGGGGTTTCTGCGTTTATTGGATTGTGAAAGATGTTCTGATCGGGGCACTTAGGATGCGGTTTTACCCTTCTGAGTACCATTTCCTGGTGGTCATCAGTTTCGTCATCTACCGCTTCTGGTGCTTGGAATTGCCTTTCTAGTGAATCCGCCAGTGCTTCAGCTCGGTCTGTGGGGTCGTTCCTTCCCCATGTAGATGTAGATGTTTCGTGTCTAGTTTACGAGTTTTAAGAAATTTCCAGAATTTTTCCTGGTCCCTTCCTGCTTCTCGTAACGTTTCCTCCCACGCCTCGCTACGGTGGTTTTCGGAGCTCTCTTTTTGATCCTCCCGGCCAATTGCTCTGATTTTCGTCGGTCGGCTGGGTCCCTGTAGTTTCTGGCGCGCGCGGGCTGCGGTTGGCGCCTTTGGTGGCAACGGCCGGGGCAAGCAGCGGTGTGTGGTGTGGTGCGGGGCGGGCAGGGGCAGGGGCAGGGGCAGTGGTGGTTGACGGATGGCCTGGGGGCCGAAAAACGGGGCCGGACGGCGGACGGCGGACGGCGGACGGATGTTGAGAGAGGCGGCGCGCACGCGTCTCGCGCGGACACAGGCGCCACAGCGTTGATGATTGGAAGGAGGTGCGGTGCGGGGATGGGCCCAGGAAAAAAGACGGTCGTGGCCCCTGTCTTGGGTGCGTGTCGACGTCAGCACCGTCGGTGTGGTGTGGGCAGGGAGGGGGGAAAAGCGGGCTGCGGGCTGCGGAGGGAATGGTGGTGGGGAGTAGGCACACATGTGGGCGGGCGCAAAATCGGCCGGTGCCCGTAAACCGCGGCGGGATATTGGGTGGAAAAGAGGGAAATTGTAGAAAGGAAAACAAGCGGAGGGGGCGAATGTGGTGGGGTGGGGGGACGGGCGGGGGCGAGGCGACAGCTTGCTTTTTCTTTTTCATTTTATTTTATTTTGTTGTAGTGTTTTTGTTTTTTTTTTTTTGTTTTTTTTTGCGTGTGTGTGGCCTTGGAGAGGCTGGTCTTGTGTGGCTTACGCTTTGGGTGCGTGTGTTGGTACTTTTTCGTTTTTTTCTTGTTCTGCAGAGCAGGGGCGGGGCGGTGGGAACGGCTGGCTGGCTGTGCCCAGAGGAGGAGGAGACGCTGGCGGCGGGCCCGGCTCCTGGGGCTGCTGTTGCATGCGCTGTGCAAAGAAAGGAAGAGTGGGTTTGTTTGGCTGGTGAAGTGCATTATTTAAGTGTGGGCTTGCCGGCCTGGCTCCGATGCGCAGGTAGATAGATGCCGGCGGCGACCGCAGGCAGGCGCGTTGTGTGTACAGAGGGACGAGCCATGTGTTTTGCAAGCAGGACGTGGCGTGCCGAGTGGAGAGGAGGCGGCGGCTCGGCTCGGTTCGGCCCGGTCCGGCGGTGCCGCGCTGTTGTCGCGGACGTGAGCGCCCCCTGGCGGGCGGGTGGTTGGCGGCGGCGTGGTGGACGCGTGTGGCAGTTGTGTGCACGGGTTGCTTGGGCGAGTGAGCAGTGGCTGGCGGTGTTGGCGCGTCGTCGGGGAGGTATGTGTTGCGGCCGCGTCTGCTGCGCGCTGCGTCGTTGTGTCGACTGTGTGTGGGCGTGGGCACGTGTGCTCTGCCGAGGGCGTCGTAAAAAAGTGGGTCGCGGTGTGCGTGCGTAGCCCGTGATGATGTATTGTGCGTCGCGTCGTTGTGTGCGAAACGGATGCCGAGAGGTGTGTGGTGAGTGCGAAGCGCGAATGTGCGGCGTTTGGCGGTTTCGGTGTGTTTTCTGTTTTTGCGGCGTGAGAGTGGGGCTGGCTGGCTGTTTGTTGTTGGTTGCCTTGTGTGTGTAGGTTGATGGCGCGACGCGGAGGGGACGCCGTTTGCTGCGTGCCTTGCCTCGCGTGTGTTTGGGTCGTGGGGGCGGTGTTTTTGTTTGTATTTGGATTTTCATTTTTTGGCGTGTTGTGTCGTGTATGGCAAGGGCGAGAGGAGTAGTGCGGTAGTGGTAGTGCAGTAGTGTCGTTGCGGCACGGGCGTCTGGTGGGGCTGTGCGTCGTGGCGGGGAAGGTGTGTAGGTTGCGGCGATGCGGCGAGCCCAGCCCGTCGTTTGACGGTGTGCCGGGTGAGTTGCGCTGCGAATCGAGTGTGGCGGGAAGGGAGCTGCGTGGCGCCTGCGTCCGTTGGCAGCAGGGGCTGTGCTTTTGAGAGTTTGTTTGATTTCGGGACGACGACGACGACGACGACTGGTTGGTTGGTTGGTTGGTTGGTGGGTGGGGTGGCGTGCACGTTTGTCGTACTGGGCGAGTCGATTGCCTGCCGGCTGGCGAAAGGTGCGCCGCCGCCGCCCGTCTCTCGCGCTCTGTGTTGTTTTTTTTTTTTTTTTTCTGTGTGTGTCGGCTGCGTTTTTGTTTGCGGTGCGCGCGAAAACGGTGGTGCCGAAAGTGTGCCGGCGTGGCGTTGCGACCGCGACCGCGACCGCGACCGCGACGAGCCGCGGGCGCGCCATTTGGCTGGTGTTGCGTGAAGAGCGGCTGTGTACGGGTAGTGGCTGTAGCCGTACGTGTACGTGCATCCGGCCCGGCCGCCAGCCCAGCCCAGCCCAGCCGAGTCGGGTGAGCGGAGGCCGACACGTGGTGGTGCTGTGCTCTCTCGGCTCGGGGGGGTTTGTGTGTGTGTGCGTGCGTGCGTGCGTGCGTGTGTGTGTGTGTGTGTGTGTGTGTGTGTGTGTGTGTGTGTGTGTGTGTCTCGTTCGCTCTCCGGAATCTGCTCGTTCTGCTGATCCCCGCCTGTCGGCGTCGTTTATTTTTACTTATTTATTTTTTACCTGTTGTTTGTTTTTCGACGTCGTCTTGCAGTTTTGTCCTTTGCGGCGTGCCGACGACCCGCCGCGCGACCTTATGAAACCCCAAAGCGTGGCGTGGCCGAGCCGCAGCAGCTAAGGGGGTGCGGCCGCCTCGACGCCTTAACCTCCTAAACTTCTTTAAGCCGTTAACGCAGCCACCTAAACTAACGTAACCTAACCTAAGCCCTTAGGCCAACCCCCAAGTCGCCTTAACCTAACGTACGTGACCGCAACCTTAGCTTAACGCCTACGTTAAGACGTGACGTCACGTCAACGCTTAACCTAACCCTGACGCCTTCTTAGCCTAACCTGACGTAACCTAAGGTAAGGTAACCGTTGAAAGAAAGAAACCACCTTTGTTTTGACGTTGAGGCGTGTAAGGTCGGCTGTGAGGGCAGATTCGGTGTGTCTGTAGTTGGGGCTGGCTGGTAAATTTATTTTGTTTGTTTGTTTATCGTTGTTTTGTTTTCGCCTGTGGCGGGGGGGTTGGCGCTCCGTCGGCCGGTGCCATGTTGCGCAGGCGGCGATCGTAAAAAAGTAAAAAAAAAAAAAAAAAGAAAAAAAAATGTGTTGGAAGGGCTGTGGGTGTTGGCGGGCGAGGCGAGAGGAGGAGGACGGCCCGCGGCCGTGGCCCGACGGCTGCGGGCCGATCGGGAAAACGGCGGAAGGCGATGGGGCGGCGGAGGTGCGTTTGTGCACGGCCGTCATCGCCGCACGACTCGGCTCGTGTGGCTGTGGCGCCGGCCGCGGTGGCCGGGCTGCCGCGGCGACGGTGTGGGAGTTTTGACGAAGGTTTGGCCATTGTGGCGGGTCGTCGGCTGGGGCTGTGGGGGCGGCATTTGGGCGGGGGCGGCGATTCTCGGCGGGCCGACCCAGGCTGTGGCGCGCGGTGGCTGCAGTTTGGCCGTGGTTTGCGGCGCCGCCGCGGCGACTGGTTGGCGACCGTGGTGTCGGTGTGTGTAGCCCCATCCTCGGTGGTTTGAATGGCGCGGGTGGTTGCGGCGCAGGTTGGGGGCTGCTCCGCGCAGGCTGTCGGACGTTGGGCGGTAGCAAGCGCGGGAGGCGCGGCGCGGCGGCGCGGCGGCGCGCCGAGTGGCGGCCGCTCTCTCGGCCGTCCGCGCCCGCCCGCGACACTGGCTGGGCCAGGCGCGTGCGCGGCTATTCTCTGCTGCGCGCCCCTCGCTGTTGTGCGTCGTCGAAGGAGAGAAGGAAGCGAAACCAAGGGGAAAAAAAGAAAAGAGAACAGGCAAAAGATGGCAGACCAGGCGGCTACGAACGAGACTGCCGCGGCACCCGCCGCCACCGGCACTACGAAGAAGGCCAAGTCTGCGTCGTCTGCGAAGAAGCCGCGCGCCAAGCCTGCGCACCCGCGCACCTCTGAGATGGTGACGGCCGCCATCAAGAGTCTGAAGGAGCGCGGCGGGTCGTCGCTGCAGGCGATCAAGAAGTACATTGCCGCGCACTACAAGCTGGACGCGGAGAAGCTGGCGCCCTTTATCAAGAAGTACCTCAAGTCGGCCGTCGTGGCTGGCGAGCTGGTGCAGACGAAGGGGAAGGGCGCGTCGGGCTCTTTCAAGCTTGCCGGCGCCGGCGGCGGGGCGGCCGAGGGCGGCAAGGCTCGTGGTGGCGGCGGTGGTGCGAAGAAGAAGCGCGCCGCTCCGGCCAGCAAGGAGAAGAAGGGGGCCCGTGCGGCCGGCGCAAAGAAGGCTGGCGGCGTGAAGGCGGCGACCGGTCGGAAGGCGGGCGCCGCCAAGAAGGCGTCTGCGGCGTCGGCCGCTCCCGCGGGTGCGAAGAAGGCGGCTGCGGCCAAGCCGGCCAAGGCCAAGTCGCCGTCGAAGGCGAAGAAGGCCGCCAAGGTTCCGACGAAGAAGCCGAAGGCGCCGCGCCCGAAGAAGGCGACGGCGACGCCGTCTAAGGCGAAGGCTTCGCCCAAGAAGAAGAAGTAAAAAGGGCAGGGAAGGGTTGGCGGTTGACACCGTCGCCTGGTGGCCGGCGCGCAACCAGAGGCTGTCGCGCGGTCCCGGACAAAAACAAAAACGGCCCTTCTCAGGGCCATCAAAGCACGTCGGGAAGGTGTTGATTGTCGTGTCGTGGTCGGTCGGTTGCCTTGTCTGTCTGTCTTGCTTGCTGGCGTTTGTTTGTTTGTTTCATGTGTGGATGGTGTTTGCGTGCCGCGGTGGTTGGATTGTGGGGTCGTTGGCGGGCGTGGGCGGCGGCGCCGCGGTTGGTGTTACATAAAGTGTATTTTACTTTTATTATTTTTACCTATTTATTTTGCGCCGCGTTTGTTTGTTTGTCTTGGTGGTGGTTTTGGAATAGTCTTTTTTGCTTTGCTTTGCTTTGCTTTCCGGGCGTCACGTTTTGTGCCGTGGCCTGTGTGGGTGGCGCTATTGACGCTTGCGACTTGGCTCGGCCGGTGCGGTGCTTTTTTTTTTTTTTTTTTTTTTTTTTGGAAACGGCGGCGCCGGGCCGGGCCGGGCCGGGGGTGGGACGACTGGACTGGACTGGAGAGTGAGTGGGGAACTAGTCGTTGCGACCGACAAAGTTTTGCTCGCGACGGAGAGACGTTAGTGGCCCTGAAAAGGGCCGTTTTGTTTGTTTGGCGGTGTGCGGGTTTAGGCGCGCTCGCCGCGGATGCGGCGCGCGAGCTGGATGTCCTTGGGCATGATGGTGACTCGCTTGGCGTGGATTGCGCACAGGTTGGTGTCTTCGAAGAGGCCGACGAGGTAGGCCTCGCTGGCCTCCTGCAGGGCCATGACTGCGGAGCTCTGGAAGCGCAGGTCGGTCTTGAAGTCCTGGGCGATCTCGCGCACTAGGCGCTGGAATGGCAGCTTGCGGATGAGCAGCTCTGTGCTCTTCTGGTAGCGCCTGATTTCTCGCAGGGCGACGGTGCCCGGCCTGTAGCGGTGGGGCTTCTTGACGCCGCCGGTGGCGGGCGCGCTCTTCCTCGCCGCCTTGGTGGCGAGCTGTTTGCGCGGCGCCTTTCCGCCGGTGGACTTGCGGGCCGTTTGCTTTGTCCGGGCCATGGCTACTGCGGATGCGGATGCGGCGTGGAGGATATGCGTGCGCGACGGCGTCCGGTGCTGCCTTGACAACGGGCCCGCGCGCCCCGGGTGCTGCGCTTATATGCCCTCGGTGCGCGGTGGTGGGGGGAGGGGAGGGCGGGCCGCGGGGCCCCAGAGTCTATATAGGGGGGCGGCGCGCGCGCTGGGCGCCACAACCGTAGCCGACTCGCTAGCGCCGGGTGAGGAGCTTGCCTTGCTTTCTTGTTTTTTATATTATTGTGGTTGAGACGCTTGAAGAAGAAGAAGAATGACAGGCCGCGGCAAGGGAGGAAAGGGGCTCGGCAAGGGTGGCGCCAAGCGGCACCGCAAGGTGTTGCGCGACAACATCCAGGGCATCACGAAGCCCGCGATCCGCCGCCTGGCGCGCAGGGGCGGCGTGAAGCGCATCTCTGGTCTGATCTACGAGGAGACGCGCGGAGTGCTGAAGGTGTTCCTGGAGAACGTGATCCGCGACGCGGTGACGTACACTGAGCACGCCAAGCGCAAGACTGTGACGGCCATGGACGTGGTGTACGCCCTGAAGAGGCAGGGGCGCACCCTGTACGGTTTCGGCGGTTAGGCGGTGTGAGACCGAAGGAAGGAAAGAGAGAGATTGAGAAACGGCCCTTTTCAGGGCCACCACAGTGTTCGGAAGTTGAAAAGTGCGAAAGAGTCTGTGTTGCTGGTTTTTTCTCTTTTCCTTTTTAGTCTACTTGGCCTTTTAGTTTTGTTTGGAGGGTTTTTTTGACGTGGTGTGCGGTGCGGTTGGGAGGGAAGGAAGCGTGCCCTTGCGTTGTGTGAGCTCCTTCCTTCCTTCCTTCCTTCCTTCCCCTCCCTCTTTGCTTGTATGCTTCTTGTCGGTGGATGGGCTGTGTGTTGCGGCGCGGCTGAGTGCCGAGGGGTTATTTTTGAGGTGTGTTGTTGTGCGCCACGTGTGCTGGTTAATGGTCGCGAGACTGTGCGTGCGTGGAGTTGAGTGGAGGAGGTGGCCAAGTACGTGTGTACAAGATGGCGGCGCCTGTGTGTGTAAGAAGGAAAAAACCGTACACAGAAAGAGAGAGAGAAAAGTGGTGCGACGAACGACTGGAATTCTGCTTTGGACGTAGGTTTGTGTGGTGGCCCTGAAAAGGGCCGATTGTGTTTTGTTTTTTGAGCCGAGGCGGCAAATGGCGCGCTGCGTGCCAAGGGAGCACGCGGCGGTTGCCGATTGCGCTGTCTCTCTTTTAGGCCTTCTTCTCGGTCTTCTTTGGCAGCAGGACGGCCTGGATGTTGGGCAGGACACCTCCCTGTGCGATGGTGACGCCCGACAAGAGCTTGTTGAGCTCCTCGTCGTTGCGTATGGCGAGCTGCAGGTGGCGCGGGATGATGCGCGTCTTCTTGTTGTCGCGGGCCGCGTTTCCGGCCAGCTCGAGCACCTCAGCCGCGAGGTACTCCATGACGGCGGCGAGGTAGACGGGCGCCCCGGCGCCGACGCGCTCGGCGTAGTTTCCCTTGCGCAGGAGGCGGTGGATTCTGCCGACCGGGAACTGGAGCCCAGCCCTGCTTGAGCGGGACTTTGACTTGCCCTTGACTTTGCCTCCCTTTCCGCGTCCGGACATGGCGATGGGCTAGTTTGGAAAGAAGCGAGAAAGAAAAGCACAACGCCCCAAACGGTGCGAGCCGCAGCGAGTCGAGCAGCGGAGTGCGTGCCGGCGCCGGCGGGGTGGGGGTCCTTTATGGGCTCGGGTGCGGCGGCCGGTTGCGCGCGCGCCCCATTGGTCGGCGGCCGCAGCAGGGCGAGCTGGTAAAGGTGCGGCGGCGGCGTGCGGTCAGATACAAGGGAAGCTGAAAGGAGCACTAAGCACATCCTACAAGGGTGACAGCATCGTATACCAGGCAACAAATCCCGAGGACTTCCATTTCCTCAAAGAAGAATTTCGAAAACGGAAGATTGAATTCTTCACATACAGTGACGACCCGAAGGGGACACTTAAGGTCGTCATTAAAAAGCTCACTCCATACTGGACCACAGACGATGTCAAAAACGCCCTAATTGAGAAAGGGTTTCAAGTGCAGGACGTGTTTCAGCAAACGAAACCGCAGACCATTGTAAACGAATACGGCGAAACAGTCTCGGCTCCCAGAATAAAAACGGCCAATTTTCAAGTGAATCTCCTGAACACTGCTGAGGCTCGCAAAATATTCAAAGTTACACATCTGCTACACATGCAGGTCACGGTGGAGCTATACAAAAGACCAAACGGTCCGACGCAATGTTATCTGTGTCAACGCTTTGGGCATGGGGCGTCTCAGTGTGAACTTAGACCCCGCTGCGTGAAATGCGCCGGGCCACACCTTTCTGGGGCCTGCACTAAAAAGCCCGACGCGCCAGCAACGTGCGCAAACTGCGGGGGCAACCATCCAGCCTCCTTCAGGGGCTGCTCAGAGCGAGAGCGGATCGTCCAGGCCTGGGAACGAAGACGAGCACCCCCAACCAGCAGACATGTCCCACCAACCACCACACCGCGAACAGCAGCGGCAACAAAACCACCCCCGCCACCACCTGCGGATACACCACACTCCTCCCCTCCACCAAAACAAACTCAGGTGGGAACAAATACATTAGAAACTCCCTCAACACCACAGGAAGCAGTTGCATCCTGTTCCCCACCACCGGAGCGATCTCCGCCCCAAGCACAGCCCACGCTCGCCGAAATAGTGAGAACAGGGCGCACCCCACCAAACTCCCCTAAAACAAAGCCCACAATCCCGAAACAACAACCTGGCAGAATCCTGCCCTCCAAGGTGACTCTACATCCGCCGCTAACCGCACCTCCCCCCAGCACCTGTGTTCTAAAGGAACAGACAAGTGCGACACCTCTCCCCTCAACCTCTGCAGCGACTGAGGCTGCCCCCCCACTAGCCAGTCATTCAATGGCAACCGCCACAGAGCCCCCAACTGCTCCTGCGGTGACAATTCAAACCAACATCGCCAGTGACAACACCACTGCCCAGCAAAGCATCACAGAGGACTCACAGGTACAAACACCTCAAATTTTATCACAAATCTGGCAGTTTGTCAAAAACCTTCTCCCTCAAAATTTTGTTACCAAAATCACACAGATTATCAATCAGTTCTTAGCAGCCCCAGATCTTCTCAGTAAAGTGACACTAATTATCACAAACATCTTGCCCCTGCTCCTAAATGGCAAATGAAAACCAGCACATCACTATCGCCATCTGGAACGCTGACGGTGTTTCCCACGATCGATTCGAGCTCGAGATGTTCCTCGATGACCATGGGGTGGATGTGGCACTCCTAAATGAGACCCACCTAACCCCTGATGAGAGCTTTCGAGTCCGAAATTATGTGTTGGCCAGAAATGACCGCCCTAACAGACCAGGTGGCGGTACAGCCATTCTCATTAAAAATCGAATATGCCACAGGGTAATACAAACGCCACCACTCATAAACACAGAGGCAACAGCAGTCGAAGTTATTCTTAACAACCACCCCACACTTCTGGTGGCGGCATACCACCCACCCCAAGCCAGACTGTTTCCCAGTGACCTGGACGATCTCTTGGACATAAACCACAGAACCATAATAGGAGGGGACCTGAATGCCAAGCACAGGGCATGGGGATGTCGTACTACAAACACAAGTGGCAACAAACTACTGAGATACCTTGATAACCATCCAGCAGTAAGGGTTGTCTCAACTGATGAGCCTACTCATGTTCCCTATGACTCCAGGTGCCTGCCTGACAAATTGGACATATTCCTCTTAAAAAACGTTAACCTCAACACAACGACAGAGGTAATCAACAGCCTAAATTCAGACCATAGCCCTGTTATTCTAAGATTTCAGGGTGACCAAGACATTCCAAGTAACAGAATAATTACAACTTACAACACAAATTGGGCGAGGTACAAGGAACTGGTCACTCTACACATACCTGACCAGGCTCCTGACATGCAGACCCCAGAAGAAATCGACCAGGCTATAGCAGAATTAACCCAAATCATCACGACGTGTGGGGAAGCATCAACCATCAAAATAACGCACAACAGCGGACGGAGCAACCTGCCCCCAGACCTTGCGCAACTAATTACGGACAAGAACAGAACGCGCAAGAGATGGCAAACTTTTCGTGACCCCCAAGACAGGAGACGCATGTTTAGGATGGCCAGGGAAATCCAGACCAGACTTAAACTGCTACGAAGTGCTAGATGGGAACAAAGCCTGCAAACAGCAGAGCAAAATCCCGAAAAATTCTGGGGAATCATCAGATCCAGACGACAACCCCAAAAAGCCAGCAGACCACTTCATGGGCAAAACGGTTTAGTCTATACCCCACTCGACAAAGCAACCGCCATGGCAAACACGCTCGAGCTGCAGTTCCAAGAGAATATAATCGATGAAGACGAGGAAGAAGCAGAAGCCCTGGAGCGCAGAGTTGAGCGTCACCTACATCGAACACTTCGTGCCAGACCAGTCACCAACTTTGTGCCGACCACTGAACGTGCAGTCTCTGTTCTCATCAGGCGAATCGGCAATGCAAAAGCCCCCGGTCCCGATAACATCAAACCCCCCTTTCTTAGAAACCTTCCTCAACCTGCTATCTCTCACCTTACAGCCATCCTAAACAGTTGCCTCTCCATACAATACTTCCCTTCAGCCTGGAAGGTTGCAAAAGTTATTTCCATTCCAAAGCCCAATAAAGATCAGTTATTCCCGCAAAACCACCGCCCTATCTCCCTACTATGTCATCTCTCCAAACTTCTCGAAATTCTTATACAAAACTCCCTACTCCAGTTTCTATCCATAAACAACATCATCATCCCTGAACAATTTGGTTTTCGTGCTGGACATAGCACTGTACAGCAAGCCATTCGCCTGGTGGAGCATGTCTGCACGGAGAAGAGCCAGGGCAACAGCACCGCAGCTATTTTCTTGGATATTGAAAAGGCTTTTGATCGTGTTTGGCATGACGGCTTGCTATATAAGATCTCCAAACTCAACTGCCCTCTCCACCTGCTGAAAATCATTCAGTCTTTCCTCTCTGACAGGAAATTTTACTCATACATAGAAAAGGCAAAAAGTGGCATGAAACTCATAGAAGCAGGTGTCCCACAGGGATCTGTGCTTGGCCCCCTCCTATATCTTCTGTATACAAATGACATCCCGAAAGAGCCGGGTGGCAACATAGCCTTATATGCTGATGACACAGCACTCTATCTCAGTGGCAGAAACATTAATTACCTAGCCTACAGCCTACAACGACATCTCAACAAAGTTGCAAACTGGTGCAACATCTGGAAAATAAAAATAAATGCTGACAAATGTCAAACAATCCTATTTTCTCATAAAATCAAGAAACCCATAATAAACATCACTTACAATGAACAAATACTCCCATGGAAAAATGAAATCACATACTTAGGACTAAAATTGGACAAAAACCTAACATTCAAGCATCACATAAGAGAGGCTAGGAACAAAGGCTCCGCCCGGCTCTACCAACTATACCCATTATTAAAGGGAATGGGATTGTCCATATCAGCAAAGCTCAGAATCTGGAAAACAATAGTCCTGCCTGTCATCCTCTACGGCTCTGAAGTGTGGAGCATGGCAGCAGACACTAATCTAGCCCAATTGGAGGTCGTCCAAAATAAAACCCTAAGAATTATTGCAGACGTACCAAGACTGACTAGCAATGAGGAAATCAGGGCAATGCTAGGGCAACCCTCTTTCTATCACATAATCAAACAAAAATCACAAACATTCTACGAATCATCTCATTCATCACCGTACCAGCTCATCAATACACTGGGACGGAACCCTCACCCTCAACTCAGAGCTCCTATCAACACACTCCATCGCCACTACAGGCGGTAACCATCTTCTCATCCTCATGAAACAGGATACTCATCTCCACCTCTATCAACATCATCATCACTAACGCCATCCACCCGGGGGGAAAATCCCCAAGCCATTACTGCACACAAGCCACATACGAACCCACAGGATCATTTCGTGAGACAGAGCGTTGAAAGAACGCTGGCTCTCCAGAAACTAGCATGGGTGCAAACCCAGCCATCTCATGTCCGGCGGACACAAACTCAGCGCCAGCCCAGAGGCAGAAGGGTGCCCCCGATAACGGTTTTTGAGACCAAAGGGTACACTACCCTAATCGGTCAGATACAAGGGAAGCTGAAAGGAGCACTAAGCACATCCTACAAGGGTGACAGCATCGTATACCAGGCAACAAATCCCGAGGACTTCCATTTCCTCAAAGAAGAATTTCGAAAACGGAAGATTGAATTCTTCACATACAGTGACGACCCGAAGGGGACACTTAAGGTCGTCATTAAAAAGCTCACTCCATACTGGACCACAGACGATGTCAAAAACGCCCTAATTGAGAAAGGGTTTCAAGTGCAGGACGTGTTTCAGCAAACGAAACCGCAGACCATTGTAAACGAATACGGCGAAACAGTCTCGGCTCCCAGAATAAAAACGGCCAACTTTCAAGTGAATCTCCTGAACACTGCTGAGGCTCGCAAAATATTCAAAGTTACACATCTGCTACACATGCAGGTCACGGTGGAGCTATACAAAAGACCAAACGGTCCGACGCAATGTTATCTGTGTCAACGCTTTGGGCATGGGGCGTCTCAGTGTGAACTTAGACCCCGCTGCGTGAAATGCGCCGGGCCACACCTTTCTGGGGCCTGCACTAAAAAGCCCGACGCGCCAGCAACGTGCGCAAACTGCGGGGGCAACCATCCAGCCTCCTTCAGGGGCTGCTCAGAGCGAGAGCGGATCGTCCAGGCCTGGGAACGAAGACGAGCACCCCCAACCAGCAGACATGTCCCACCAACCACCACACCGCGAACAGCAGCGGCAACAAAACCACCCCCGCCACCACCTGCGGATACACCACACTCCTCCCCTCCACCAAAACAAACTCAGGTGGGAACAAATACATTAGAAACTCCCTCAACACCACAGGAAGCAGTTGCATCCTGTTCCCCACCACCGGAGCGATCTCCGCCCCAAGCACAGCCCACGCTCGCCGAAATAGTGAGAACAGGGCGCACCCCACCAAACTCCCCTAAAACAAAGCCCACAATCCCGAAACAACAACCTGGCAGAATCCTGCCCTCCAAGGTGACTCTACATCCGCCGCTAACCGCACCTCCCCCCAGCACCTGTGTTCTAAAGGAACAGACAAGTGCGACACCTCTCCCCTCAACCTCTGCAGCGACTGAGGCTGCCCCCCCACTAGCCAGTCATTCAATGGCAACCGCCACAGAGCCCCCAACTGCTCCTGCGGTGACAATTCAGACCAACATCGCCAGTGACAACACCACTGCCCAGCAAAGCATCACAGAGGACTCACAGGTACAAACACCTCAAATTTTATCACAAATCTGGCAGTTTGTCAAAAACCTTCTCCCTCAAAATTTTGTTACCAAAATCACACAGATTATCAATCAGTTCTTAGCAGCCCCAGATCTTCTCAGTAAAGTGACACTAATTATCACAAACATCTTGCCCCTGCTCCTAAATGGCAAATGAAAACCAGCACATCACTATCGCCATCTGGAACGCTGACGGTGTTTCCCACGATCGATTCGAGCTCGAGATGTTCCTCGATGACCATGGGGTGGATGTGGCACTCCTAAACGAGACCCACCTAACCCCTGATGAGAGCTTTCGAGTCCGAAATTATGTGTTGGCCAGAAATGACCGCCCTAACAGACCAGGTGGCGGTACAGCCATTCTCATTAAAAATCGAATATGCCACAGGGTAATACAAACGCCACCACTCATAAACACAGAGGCAACAGCAGTCGAAGTTATTCTTAACAACCACCCCACACTTCTGGTGGCGGCATACCACCCACCCCAAGCCAGACTGTTTCCCAGTGACCTGGACGATCTCTTGGACATAAACCACAGAACCATAATAGGAGGGGACCTGAATGCCAAGCACAGGGCATGGGGATGTCGTACTACAAACACAAGTGGCAACAAACTACTGAGATACCTTGATAACCATCCAGCAGTAAGGGTTGTCTCAACTGATGAGCCTACTCATGTTCCCTATGACTCCAGGTGCCTGCCTGACAAATTGGACATATTCCTCTTAAAAAACGTTAACCTCAACACAACGACAGAGGTAATCAACAGCCTAAATTCAGACCATAGCCCTGTTATTCTAAGATTTCAGGGTGACCAAGACATTCCAAGTAACAGAATAAT
Source organism: Schistocerca gregaria (assembly GCF_023897955.1). Lineage (NCBI taxonomy): Eukaryota > Metazoa > Arthropoda > Insecta > Orthoptera > Acrididae > Schistocerca > Schistocerca gregaria. The sequence goes on along the minus strand of NW_026062918.1, from coordinate 15,109 downwards.
TACAACTTACAACACAAATTGGGCGAGGTACAAGGAACTGGTCACTCTACACATACCTGACCAGGCTCCTGACATGCAGACCCCAGAAGAAATCGACCAGGCTATAGCAGAATTAACCCAAATCATCACGACGTGTGGGGAAGCATCAACCATCAAAATAACGCACAACAGCGGACGGAGCAACCTGCCCCCAGACCTTGCGCAACTAATTACGGACAAGAACAGAACGCGCAAGAGATGGCAAACTTTTCGTGACCCCCAAGACAGGAGACGCATGTTTAGGATGGCCAGGGAAATCCAGACCAGACTTAAACTGCTACGAAGTGCTAGATGGGAACAAAGCCTGCAAACAGCAGAGCAAAATCCCGAAAAATTCTGGGGAATCATCAGATCCAGACGACAACCCCAAAAAGCCAGCAGACCACTTCATGGGCAAAACGGTTTAGTCTATACCCCACACGACAAAGCAACCGCCATGGCAAACACGCTCGAGCTGCAGTTCCAAGAGAATATAATCGATGAAGACGAGGAAGAAGCAGAAGCCCTGGAGCGCAGAGTTGAGCGTCACCTACATCGAACACTTCGTGCCAGACCAGTCACCAACTTTGTGCCGACCACTGAACGTGCAGTCTCTGTTCTCATCAGGCGAATCGGCAATGCAAAAGCCCCCGGTCCCGATAACATCAAACCCCCCTTTCTTAGAAACCTTCCTCAACCTGCTATCTCTCACCTTACAGCCATCCTAAACAGTTGCCTCTCCATACAATACTTCCCTTCAGCCTGGAAGGTTGCAAAAGTTATTTCCATTCCAAAGCCCAATAAAGATCAGTTATTCCCGCAAAACCACCGCCCTATCTCCCTACTATGTCATCTCTCCAAACTTCTCGAAATTCTTATACAAAACTCCCTACTCCAGTTTCTGTCCATAAACAACATCATCATCCCTGAACAATTTGGTTTTCGTGCTGGACATAGCACTGTACAGCAAGCCATTCGCCTGGTGGAGCATGTCTGCACGGAGAAGAGCCAGGGCAACAGCACCGCAGCTATTTTCTTGGATATTGAAAAGGCTTTTGATCGTGTTTGGCATGACGGCTTGCTATATAAGATCTCCAAACTCAACTGCCCTCTCCACCTGCTGAAAATCATTCAGTCTTTCCTCTCTGACAGGAAATTTTACTCATACATAGAAAAGGCAAAAAGTGGCATGAAACTCATAGAAGCAGGTGTCCCACAGGGATCTGTGCTTGGCCCCCTCCTATATCTTCTGTATACAAATGACATCCCGAAAGAGCCGGGTGGCAACATAGCCTTATATGCTGATGACACAGCACTCTATCTCAGTGGCAGAAACATTAATTACCTAGCCTACAGCCTACAACGACATCTCAACAAAGTTGCAAACTGGTGCAACATCTGGAAAATAAAAATAAATGCTGACAAATGTCAAACAATCCTATTTTCTCATAAAATCAAGAAACCCATAATAAACATCACTTACAATGAACAAATACTCCCATGGAAAAATGAAATCACATACTTAGGACTAAAATTGGACAAAAACCTAACATTCAAGCATCACATAAGAGAGGCTAGGAACAAAGGCTCCGCCCGGCTCTACCAACTATACCCATTATTAAAGGGAATGGGATTGTCCATATCAGCAAAGCTCAGAATCTGGAAAACAATAGTCCTGCCTGTCATCCTCTACGGCTCTGAAGTGTGGAGCATGGCAGCAGACACTAATCTAGCCCAATTGGAGGTCGTCCAAAATAAAACCCTAAGAATTATTGCAGACGTACCAAGACTGACTAGCAATGAGGAAATCAGGGCAATGCTAGGGCAACCCTCTTTCTATCACATAATCAAACAAAAATCACAAACATTCTACGAATCATCTCATTCATCACCGTACCAGCTCATCAATACACTGGGACGGAACCCTCACCCTCAACTCAGAGCTCCTATCAACACACTCCATCGCCACTACAGGCGGTAACCATCTTCTCATCCTCATGAAACAGGATACTCATCTCCACTTCTATCAACATCATCATCACTAACGCCATCCACCCGGGGGGAAAATCCCCAAGCCATTACTGCACACAAGCCACATACGAACCCACAGGATCATTTCGTGAGACAGAGCGTTGAAAGAACGCTGGCTCTCCAGAACTAGCATGGGTGCAAACCCAGCCATCTCTCATGTCCGGCGGGTGCCACTGTGTGGGGAGACGCTGACTGGAGCGGAGCGCCTGACTGACTGACTGTTTGTTCGTGATGCCGCCCAAGACTAGCGGGAAAGCCGCCAAGAAGGCTGGCAAGGCGCAGAAGAACATTTCGAAGGGCGACAAGAAGAAGAAGCGCAAGAGGAAGGAGAGCTATGCCATCTACATCTACAAGGTGCTGAAGCAGGTGCACCCTGACACGGGCATCTCTTCGAAGGCGATGAGCATCATGAACAGCTTCGTGAACGACATTTTCGAGCGCATTGCGGCCGAGGCTTCTCGCCTGGCGCACTACAACAAGCGCTCGACCATCACGTCCCGCGAGATCCAGACCGCTGTGCGGCTCTTGCTGCCTGGCGAGCTGGCCAAGCACGCGGTGAGCGAGGGCACGAAGGCGGTGACCAAGTACACGAGCTCCAAGTAAGGAGGTGGCTCTTGGAAATAGGAGGCTCGTCCGCGGCGCGGCGAAGAAAAGAAAAAACGGCCCTTTTCAGGGCCACCGAAATGCCTTTGCGGGAAGGGCGGAATTGTTGTTGTTGTTGTTGTTGTTGTTGTTGTTGTGAGCGGGTGGACGGCGGCACAGCTGTAGCTGTAGCTTGTGGTGTGGTGCGGCGCCGGCGCCTTTGGTTTTGGTGTGACGTTGGGATACGCACTTTAGCCACAGCCGGGTCGTGGGCGTGGGTGTTTCGAGACGTGTTGGTGTTAGGGGGGCGGATCGCTGGAGTTGGCTTGTTTGATATATATATATATATATATATATATTTTTTTTGTCCCCTTTGTATGGTATGGCCGGAGGTGTGGAACGGAAAGCAAACCGCGACTGTCGGATGTCACACCGTTGGTGGCGAGGGTGAGAAACACGTTGCCGCCTACAGCTGCTTCTACGCCGAGCGGGTGCGTTAAGTTAGTTGGTTGGTTGGGCGACGTAAAAGTGGAGCGTGGAGGTGTGTGTGAACGTGAGGAGACACGCATTGCATTGTATTTGTACGCGCGAGGTGAGTTAGGAGACCACGCGCCACGACGTACGGTGCCCTCTTTCGACCTGACGTCTGACGTCTGGTTTTTGTTTGTGGAGGCGGTGTCGTCATTCTGGATGTACGTGTATTTTCCGCTCAGTTGAGTGAGGTGACGCGAGACGACGGCGTCGGTGGTGTTTTTGTTTTGTTGTTGGCGCCCCGGGGATGAAGAGGGGCACCCGACGGTAACGAGAGGTTGCACTTTGTGATCGGTCGAATGTCCGGGGAGCGAGGAATAGGGTGGGGGGTTGAAAAGAAACGCCAGTGTAGGGCAACGGGACGGTGAACGTTCCCGTGGTGTCGGAGGTGTGCAGTGGGGGGGAGGAAAAAAAAAAGCGCGTAACGGCGCGGCTGCCGTGGTGGAAACGTTCTCTCCAACTTTGGTGGTGTCCCCTGTGTGTTTTGTTGTTCTCTATATCGTGTGTCCCCTCGCACAAGACGCTCTCTGGGCGGGTTTGATTCATTCATTTTTGCATTGTCACGTAGCGTAGAATGGAATGCGCAAGAGTTGAGTGAGACTGGCGACGGTATATGGTCTGAGCAGCGTCAGCTGCACTGCACACTCCCCGGAAAAGAATCTTGGATGCCGTGCTAACTGAAATTTGGTGGACGGGGTTCTCAGGGCTGTTTTCCTATTTTGTTGTTTGTTTGTCTCTAGTTAAGATGGTGAAATGACGTCGAAGAAGCAGTATTGCAAATACTGTTATGGAAATGCCCTAGTTTGATGAAAGGAAATGTGTGTTGAATATACAGGATGGTAAAGACCAAGTGCGTTGAAAGAAACGTTGTGAAGGAACGAACGTTCCCTGAATTGGTTTCTTTTTGTTCCCGAGTTGTGTACAATGGACGACGGTTGTGCCATATCGCAGCATTGCATCATCCCCAGGTTTTATTTCAATTGAGCGATAAAAAAAGGAAAAAGAGAAGAACAAGAACACTATCGAAATGGTCTATGGTGTGTGACCCACAATTGTTGTCTTTAAATCACTTACCCAACCATGTCGTAAAAATATTTTTTTTTTTTTTTTTACAGTGGCTGCCGAATGACCTAGATGTAACAGAGAGAGAGAGAAACACATGGCGTGTCAGATGTTTGTTTTCTTTTCCCCCCCGTCAAGTGGCAAATGCGAACACCGTCAGCTGTAATTGACGATCGACACTAGTATGGCGCGAAAAGGGGGTGCGACCTGTGCAGTTGTGGGTGAAACTTTGGGTGATGGGCTGTCATGCGGCATCGCGTGCGTTCATTACCCCTCGGCGGCGGCGCCGCAGCTCCGTCCAGCTCGCGCTCTCGGAAACAACCCTCTCGTAATGCCGCGTCTCCTCCGTCACTGCAATTTTCAAAGGGAAACCTGTGTGGCCGGTGGGGGTGTGTCAACCGTTGGCCTCAAGCTCCGCCGACAAAAAGTGTTGAGTGTATCCAGTGTGAGAGAGGTTGACGCTTTTCGTGGGGTGTGTGTGTGTGTGTGTGGCAATGTTTTGAAAAGTTTGCAACGTACGTTAAGAAGTGTTGACGCTGAAACTTGCGGGCTGTGTGGCCCTGGTGGTTGGCTGGCTGGAGACGCGGGCGTGTCCAGTCGGTCGGTTGTTGTGGCTGAAAGGTACGTATACGGTTCCGCCGTCCCGTCGGAACTGCGTCTGTCTGGAAGGTATGACGTGACGTGCAGTTTTTATTAGGTCAGCCCTTGTTGTGTATTGTTCCATTTGTTGCTCACTCGTCACCCGTATTTGGTGTGGCGATGTATGTGGACGTACTGCTGGATCAGTGTCAGGGTTTCCGTGGGAGGTGTTGGTTGGGGTTGGATTTGCCTGACACGGCTGAGTCCGCAATTGGCCTGCCGTTCGTTGATGCGATATGTGGGTTCTGAGGAAGAATGTGTACGAGATAGTTGCCCCTGCCCTGCCCTTTCTTTCGCGTTCGTGTGTGCCCCCCTTGTTGTGTAGTGTGGGTTGAAAATGGTTCTTTACCGAGTGGGGGGGAATGGGATGGACGGATCCGTTGCTGTTGCTGTCACCGTCAAGACAACGCACGCACGCACGCACCCCTGTCCTACGAGAAGGTGTGTCAACCGGGGTTTCGGTAGTCGTGTGTGTAGGGGACGGGGAGAAGCAAAGTGGAGAGTGCGGCACGGGCAGAGAGTGGAATTGGGGCGCGTTGATGTTGGGAAACATCCCCCAAGGGTTGCGGGATGATGTGGCGGTGAGAGCGGGGGGCGGGGGAGAAAAGAAAAGCGAAAAAGAACTAAGGAAGAGGAGGAGGCGTGCGTGCGCGCAGTGGCGGGGCACCAAAGACCTGTCGTGTGGTGTCGGCCGAACGCGAGCGCGAACGCGAACGCGTGTGCGGGGCAGCGTCGGCACGGAGAAGCGAGGAGGAGAGAGAGAGAGAGAGAGAGAGAGAGAGAGAGAGAGCTGGTCTGATGGGTATTTTTTACCCCCTGTACTCGAAGGACCGGATCTGTCCTTGATCCCTGCCTTCTGTCTGATTATGTTGGGTAACAAAATGATGGGTCTCTTGGGTGTGTGTAGATGTTTGTTGTTTGAGTGAGTGTTATGGTGTTTGTATTTTATTTTTGTTTATCATGGTATGTTGTAGTTTGTGGTGTTTTGTCGTGATGGGAAATGTCGTTCTTGGGTCGGGTGGATTTTGTCCCAGATTTCTGATGAGTGGGTGGTTCGAATCCGTGGTTTGGTGGGAAAAAAAAAAAAAAAAAAAAAAAAAAAAAAAAAAAAAAACAACAAAAACAACTTTATGGATTTTTCTTTGGATGATTTCCGGGATTTTGATTGAGTATGTTATGGTTTGTGTATATGTCTCGGTTTGTCTGGTACCGGCCGGCATCAGCAGTAATTCTGAAGTATTTGTTCTGCACCCTTTTTTACTCTTGTTATGTTTGGTGTCTGCGGCCATTGACCAGATTTTCAGAGCCGTAAGTGATGGCTGGTTCCTATGACGGTTTTGAAGATTTTCTTTTTGGCGCGCATATTTATTCTGTTTCCTTTGATGATTGGGTACAGTCTGAATATTGCTGCTGCAGCCTTGTTACAAACGTGTGTAACATGGTCTCTAAATGTCAACCTCTTGTCCAGCTTGATGCCTAGATACTTTATTGTGCCTGACCATGGAAGATTGTTATTTCTGAGGCGTATATGCAGGTTAGGAGGTATTCTTTTTGAATGTGAATCGTATTGTATTGCTTGGGTTTTCTCCGCGTTTATTGTTTTTTGTTTCCATTGGTTAGCCCATTTCTGGATGGATTGTAGGTGTTGCTCTATTTTTGTGACTCTATATTGCAGGTTAGAACTGCTGCGGTAGACTGCAGTGTCGTCTGCAAATAGTGACAAGTGTCCTCCCAGCTGTTTGTTTGTGTATATTGAGTAGAGAATGGGCCCCAGCACTGAGCCTTGCGGGACTCCAGCCTCTATGGATCTAGTGTTACTTGCCGCTCCTGGTACATGGACATAGAATGCTCCGTTGCGGAGAAAAGAAGCAATAATGTGGATGGGGCAGTTGTACTGGTGGAGCTTGTAGATAAGGCGTTATCCGATGTCAAGCAGGACTGCTCCAGTACTGTGTCTAATGTTTCTGGCCTGACATATGTGCTCGACTAGTCTGGTCACCTGGTGGGTGGTGCTGTGTTCTTCGCGGAATCGGAATTGTTGTGGGATGATTATGTTGTTATCCTTTAAGAATTGAATTTCTTCAGTTCAGTTTGAATGAGCTTTCCGAGGACCTTTCCAAGGAAGTTGGCCTATAGTTTTGCGGAAATAATAAGTCCTTGTTTGGCTTTGGTAATGTGATGACTCGGGCCTGTTTCCAAGTAGTTTAGTCTGAAGCAAGCATTATATATTGATGTTAGATAGATAATTGATAGTTGCTGGAGGTAGGTGATGTAGTAGTTGCGGTTTGATGGAATCTGGGCCTGATGCCTTCTTAGGATGTGTGTATGTTTGTGATGTGATAAGATACGGGGTTTCTGCGTTTATTGGATTGTGAAAGATGTTCTGATCGGGGCACTTAGGATGCGGTTTTACCCTTCTGAGTACCATTTCCTGGTGGTCATCAGTTTCGTCATCTACCGCTTCTGGTGCTTGGAATTGCCTTTCTAGTGAATCCGCCAGTGCTTCAGCTCGGTCTGTGGGGTCGTTCCTTCCCCATGTAGATGTAGATGTTTCGTGTCTAGTTTACGAGTTTTAAGAAATTTCCAGAATTTTTCCTGGTCCCTTCCTGCTTCTCGTAACGTTTCCTCCCACGCCTCGCTACGGTGGTTTTCGGAGCTCTCTTTTTGATCCTCCCGGCCAATTGCTCTGATTTTCGTCGGTCGGCTGGGTCCCTGTAGTTTCTGGCGCGCGCGGGCTGCGGTTGGCGCCTTTGGTGGCAACGGCCGGGGCAAGCAGCGGTGTGTGGTGTGGTGCGGGGCGGGCAGGGGCAGGGGCAGGGGCAGTGGTGGTTGACGGATGGCCTGGGGGCCGAAAAACGGGGCCGGACGGCGGACGGCGGACGGCGGACGGATGTTGAGAGAGGCGGCGCGCACGCGTCTCGCGCGGACACAGGCGCCACAGCGTTGATGATTGGAAGGAGGTGCGGTGCGGGGATGGGCCCAGGAAAAAAGACGGTCGTGGCCCCTGTCTTGGGTGCGTGTCGACGTCAGCACCGTCGGTGTGGTGTGGGCAGGGAGGGGGGAAAAGCGGGCTGCGGGCTGCGGAGGGAATGGTGGTGGGGAGTAGGCACACATGTGGGCGGGCGCAAAATCGGCCGGTGCCCGTAAACCGCGGCGGGATATTGGGTGGAAAAGAGGGAAATTGTAGAAAGGAAAACAAGCGGAGGGGGCGAATGTGGTGGGGTGGGGGGACGGGCGGGGGCGAGGCGACAGCTTGCTTTTTCTTTTTCATTTTATTTTATTTTGTTGTAGTGTTTTTGTTTTTTTTTTTTTGTTTTTTTTTGCGTGTGTGTGGCCTTGGAGAGGCTGGTCTTGTGTGGCTTACGCTTTGGGTGCGTGTGTTGGTACTTTTTCGTTTTTTTCTTGTTCTGCAGAGCAGGGGCGGGGCGGTGGGAACGGCTGGCTGGCTGTGCCCAGAGGAGGAGGAGACGCTGGCGGCGGGCCCGGCTCCTGGGGCTGCTGTTGCATGCGCTGTGCAAAGAAAGGAAGAGTGGGTTTGTTTGGCTGGTGAAGTGCATTATTTAAGTGTGGGCTTGCCGGCCTGGCTCCGATGCGCAGGTAGATAGATGCCGGCGGCGACCGCAGGCAGGCGCGTTGTGTGTACAGAGGGACGAGCCATGTGTTTTGCAAGCAGGACGTGGCGTGCCGAGTGGAGAGGAGGCGGCGGCTCGGCTCGGTTCGGCCCGGTCCGGCGGTGCCGCGCTGTTGTCGCGGACGTGAGCGCCCCCTGGCGGGCGGGTGGTTGGCGGCGGCGTGGTGGACGCGTGTGGCAGTTGTGTGCACGGGTTGCTTGGGCGAGTGAGCAGTGGCTGGCGGTGTTGGCGCGTCGTCGGGGAGGTATGTGTTGCGGCCGCGTCTGCTGCGCGCTGCGTCGTTGTGTCGACTGTGTGTGGGCGTGGGCACGTGTGCTCTGCCGAGGGCGTCGTAAAAAAGTGGGTCGCGGTGTGCGTGCGTAGCCCGTGATGATGTATTGTGCGTCGCGTCGTTGTGTGCGAAACGGATGCCGAGAGGTGTGTGGTGAGTGCGAAGCGCGAATGTGCGGCGTTTGGCGGTTTCGGTGTGTTTTCTGTTTTTGCGGCGTGAGAGTGGGGCTGGCTGGCTGTTTGTTGTTGGTTGCCTTGTGTGTGTAGGTTGATGGCGCGACGCGGAGGGGACGCCGTTTGCTGCGTGCCTTGCCTCGCGTGTGTTTGGGTCGTGGGGGCGGTGTTTTTGTTTGTATTTGGATTTTCATTTTTTGGCGTGTTGTGTCGTGTATGGCAAGGGCGAGAGGAGTAGTGCGGTAGTGGTAGTGCAGTAGTGTCGTTGCGGCACGGGCGTCTGGTGGGGCTGTGCGTCGTGGCGGGGAAGGTGTGTAGGTTGCGGCGATGCGGCGAGCCCAGCCCGTCGTTTGACGGTGTGCCGGGTGAGTTGCGCTGCGAATCGAGTGTGGCGGGAAGGGAGCTGCGTGGCGCCTGCGTCCGTTGGCAGCAGGGGCTGTGCTTTTGAGAGTTTGTTTGATTTCGGGACGACGACGACGACGACGACTGGTTGGTTGGTTGGTTGGTTGGTGGGTGGGGTGGCGTGCACGTTTGTCGTACTGGGCGAGTCGATTGCCTGCCGGCTGGCGAAAGGTGCGCCGCCGCCGCCCGTCTCTCGCGCTCTGTGTTGTTTTTTTTTTTTTTTTTCTGTGTGTGTCGGCTGCGTTTTTGTTTGCGGTGCGCGCGAAAACGGTGGTGCCGAAAGTGTGCCGGCGTGGCGTTGCGACCGCGACCGCGACCGCGACCGCGACGAGCCGCGGGCGCGCCATTTGGCTGGTGTTGCGTGAAGAGCGGCTGTGTACGGGTAGTGGCTGTAGCCGTACGTGTACGTGCATCCGGCCCGGCCGCCAGCCCAGCCCAGCCCAGCCGAGTCGGGTGAGCGGAGGCCGACACGTGGTGGTGCTGTGCTCTCTCGGCTCGGGGGGGTTTGTGTGTGTGTGCGTGCGTGCGTGCGTGCGTGTGTGTGTGTGTGTGTGTGTGTGTGTGTGTGTGTGTGTGTGTGTGTGTCTCGTTCGCTCTCCGGAATCTGCTCGTTCTGCTGATCCCCGCCTGTCGGCGTCGTTTATTTTTACTTATTTATTTTTTACCTGTTGTTTGTTTTTCGACGTCGTCTTGCAGTTTTGTCCTTTGCGGCGTGCCGACGACCCGCCGCGCGACCTTATGAAACCCCAAAGCGTGGCGTGGCCGAGCCGCAGCAGCTAAGGGGGTGCGGCCGCCTCGACGCCTTAACCTCCTAAACTTCTTTAAGCCGTTAACGCAGCCACCTAAACTAACGTAACCTAACCTAAGCCCTTAGGCCAACCCCCAAGTCGCCTTAACCTAACGTACGTGACCGCAACCTTAGCTTAACGCCTACGTTAAGACGTGACGTCACGTCAACGCTTAACCTAACCCTGACGCCTTCTTAGCCTAACCTGACGTAACCTAAGGTAAGGTAACCGTTGAAAGAAAGAAACCACCTTTGTTTTGACGTTGAGGCGTGTAAGGTCGGCTGTGAGGGCAGATTCGGTGTGTCTGTAGTTGGGGCTGGCTGGTAAATTTATTTTGTTTGTTTGTTTATCGTTGTTTTGTTTTCGCCTGTGGCGGGGGGGTTGGCGCTCCGTCGGCCGGTGCCATGTTGCGCAGGCGGCGATCGTAAAAAAGTAAAAAAAAAAAAAAAAAGAAAAAAAAATGTGTTGGAAGGGCTGTGGGTGTTGGCGGGCGAGGCGAGAGGAGGAGGACGGCCCGCGGCCGTGGCCCGACGGCTGCGGGCCGATCGGGAAAACGGCGGAAGGCGATGGGGCGGCGGAGGTGCGTTTGTGCACGGCCGTCATCGCCGCACGACTCGGCTCGTGTGGCTGTGGCGCCGGCCGCGGTGGCCGGGCTGCCGCGGCGACGGTGTGGGAGTTTTGACGAAGGTTTGGCCATTGTGGCGGGTCGTCGGCTGGGGCTGTGGGGGCGGCATTTGGGCGGGGGCGGCGATTCTCGGCGGGCCGACCCAGGCTGTGGCGCGCGGTGGCTGCAGTTTGGCCGTGGTTTGCGGCGCCGCCGCGGCGACTGGTTGGCGACCGTGGTGTCGGTGTGTGTAGCCCCATCCTCGGTGGTTTGAATGGCGCGGGTGGTTGCGGCGCAGGTTGGGGGCTGCTCCGCGCAGGCTGTCGGACGTTGGGCGGTAGCAAGCGCGGGAGGCGCGGCGCGGCGGCGCGGCGGCGCGCCGAGTGGCGGCCGCTCTCTCGGCCGTCCGCGCCCGCCCGCGACACTGGCTGGGCCAGGCGCGTGCGCGGCTATTCTCTGCTGCGCGCCCCTCGCTGTTGTGCGTCGTCGAAGGAGAGAAGGAAGCGAAACCAAGGGGAAAAAAAGAAAAGAGAACAGGCAAAAGATGGCAGACCAGGCGGCTACGAACGAGACTGCCGCGGCACCCGCCGCCACCGGCACTACGAAGAAGGCCAAGTCTGCGTCGTCTGCGAAGAAGCCGCGCGCCAAGCCTGCGCACCCGCGCACCTCTGAGATGGTGACGGCCGCCATCAAGAGTCTGAAGGAGCGCGGCGGGTCGTCGCTGCAGGCGATCAAGAAGTACATTGCCGCGCACTACAAGCTGGACGCGGAGAAGCTGGCGCCCTTTATCAAGAAGTACCTCAAGTCGGCCGTCGTGGCTGGCGAGCTGGTGCAGACGAAGGGGAAGGGCGCGTCGGGCTCTTTCAAGCTTGCCGGCGCCGGCGGCGGGGCGGCCGAGGGCGGCAAGGCTCGTGGTGGCGGCGGTGGTGCGAAGAAGAAGCGCGCCGCTCCGGCCAGCAAGGAGAAGAAGGGGGCCCGTGCGGCCGGCGCAAAGAAGGCTGGCGGCGTGAAGGCGGCGACCGGTCGGAAGGCGGGCGCCGCCAAGAAGGCGTCTGCGGCGTCGGCCGCTCCCGCGGGTGCGAAGAAGGCGGCTGCGGCCAAGCCGGCCAAGGCCAAGTCGCCGTCGAAGGCGAAGAAGGCCGCCAAGGTTCCGACGAAGAAGCCGAAGGCGCCGCGCCCGAAGAAGGCGACGGCGACGCCGTCTAAGGCGAAGGCTTCGCCCAAGAAGAAGAAGTAAAAAGGGCAGGGAAGGGTTGGCGGTTGACACCGTCGCCTGGTGGCCGGCGCGCAACCAGAGGCTGTCGCGCGGTCCCGGACAAAAACAAAAACGGCCCTTCTCAGGGCCATCAAAGCACGTCGGGAAGGTGTTGATTGTCGTGTCGTGGTCGGTCGGTTGCCTTGTCTGTCTGTCTTGCTTGCTGGCGTTTGTTTGTTTGTTTCATGTGTGGATGGTGTTTGCGTGCCGCGGTGGTTGGATTGTGGGGTCGTTGGCGGGCGTGGGCGGCGGCGCCGCGGTTGGTGTTACATAAAGTGTATTTTACTTTTATTATTTTTACCTATTTATTTTGCGCCGCGTTTGTTTGTTTGTCTTGGTGGTGGTTTTGGAATAGTCTTTTTTGCTTTGCTTTGCTTTGCTTTCCGGGCGTCACGTTTTGTGCCGTGGCCTGTGTGGGTGGCGCTATTGACGCTTGCGACTTGGCTCGGCCGGTGCGGTGCTTTTTTTTTTTTTTTTTTTTTTTTTGGAAACGGCGGCGCCGGGCCGGGCCGGGCCGGGGGTGGGACGACTGGACTGGACTGGAGAGTGAGTGGGGAACTAGTCGTTGCGACCGACAAAGTTTTGCTCGCGACGGAGAGACGTTAGTGGCCCTGAAAAGGGCCGTTTTGTTTGTTTGGCGGTGTGCGGGTTTAGGCGCGCTCGCCGCGGATGCGGCGCGCGAGCTGGATGTCCTTGGGCATGATGGTGACTCGCTTGGCGTGGATTGCGCACAGGTTGGTGTCTTCGAAGAGGCCGACGAGGTAGGCCTCGCTGGCCTCCTGCAGGGCCATGACTGCGGAGCTCTGGAAGCGCAGGTCGGTCTTGAAGTCCTGGGCGATCTCGCGCACTAGGCGCTGGAATGGCAGCTTGCGGATGAGCAGCTCTGTGCTCTTCTGGTAGCGCCTGATTTCTCGCAGGGCGACGGTGCCCGGCCTGTAGCGGTGGGGCTTCTTGACGCCGCCGGTGGCGGGCGCGCTCTTCCTCGCCGCCTTGGTGGCGAGCTGTTTGCGCGGCGCCTTTCCGCCGGTGGACTTGCGGGCCGTTTGCTTTGTCCGGGCCATGGCTACTGCGGATGCGGATGCGGCGTGGAGGATATGCGTGCGCGACGGCGTCCGGTGCTGCCTTGACAACGGGCCCGCGCGCCCCGGGTGCTGCGCTTATATGCCCTCGGTGCGCGGTGGTGGGGGGAGGGGAGGGCGGGCCGCGGGGCCCCAGAGTCTATATAGGGGGGCGGCGCGCGCGCTGGGCGCCACAACCGTAGCCGACTCGCTAGCGCCGGGTGAGGAGCTTGCCTTGCTTTCTTGTTTTTTATATTATTGTGGTTGAGACGCTTGAAGAAGAAGAAGAATGACAGGCCGCGGCAAGGGAGGAAAGGGGCTCGGCAAGGGTGGCGCCAAGCGGCACCGCAAGGTGTTGCGCGACAACATCCAGGGCATCACGAAGCCCGCGATCCGCCGCCTGGCGCGCAGGGGCGGCGTGAAGCGCATCTCTGGTCTGATCTACGAGGAGACGCGCGGAGTGCTGAAGGTGTTCCTGGAGAACGTGATCCGCGACGCGGTGACGTACACTGAGCACGCCAAGCGCAAGACTGTGACGGCCATGGACGTGGTGTACGCCCTGAAGAGGCAGGGGCGCACCCTGTACGGTTTCGGCGGTTAGGCGGTGTGAGACCGAAGGAAGGAAAGAGAGAGATTGAGAAACGGCCCTTTTCAGGGCCACCACAGTGTTCGGAAGTTGAAAAGTGCGAAAGAGTCTGTGTTGCTGGTTTTTTCTCTTTTCCTTTTTAGTCTACTTGGCCTTTTAGTTTTGTTTGGAGGGTTTTTTTGACGTGGTGTGCGGTGCGGTTGGGAGGGAAGGAAGCGTGCCCTTGCGTTGTGTGAGCTCCTTCCTTCCTTCCTTCCTTCCTTCCCCTCCCTCTTTGCTTGTATGCTTCTTGTCGGTGGATGGGCTGTGTGTTGCGGCGCGGCTGAGTGCCGAGGGGTTATTTTTGAGGTGTGTTGTTGTGCGCCACGTGTGCTGGTTAATGGTCGCGAGACTGTGCGTGCGTGGAGTTGAGTGGAGGAGGTGGCCAAGTACGTGTGTACAAGATGGCGGCGCCTGTGTGTGTAAGAAGGAAAAAACCGTACACAGAAAGAGAGAGAGAAAAGTGGTGCGACGAACGACTGGAATTCTGCTTTGGACGTAGGTTTGTGTGGTGGCCCTGAAAAGGGCCGATTGTGTTTTGTTTTTTGAGCCGAGGCGGCAAATGGCGCGCTGCGTGCCAAGGGAGCACGCGGCGGTTGCCGATTGCGCTGTCTCTCTTTTAGGCCTTCTTCTCGGTCTTCTTTGGCAGCAGGACGGCCTGGATGTTGGGCAGGACACCTCCCTGTGCGATGGTGACGCCCGACAAGAGCTTGTTGAGCTCCTCGTCGTTGCGTATGGCGAGCTGCAGGTGGCGCGGGATGATGCGCGTCTTCTTGTTGTCGCGGGCCGCGTTTCCGGCCAGCTCGAGCACCTCAGCCGCGAGGTACTCCATGACGGCGGCGAGGTAGACGGGCGCCCCGGCGCCGACGCGCTCGGCGTAGTTTCCCTTGCGCAGGAGGCGGTGGATTCTGCCGACCGGGAACTGGAGCCCAGCCCTGCTTGAGCGGGACTTTGACTTGCCCTTGACTTTGCCTCCCTTTCCGCGTCCGGACATGGCGATGGGCTAGTTTGGAAAGAAGCGAGAAAGAAAAGCACAACGCCCCAAACGGTGCGAGCCGCAGCGAGTCGAGCAGCGGAGTGCGTGCCGGCGCCGGCGGGGTGGGGGTCCTTTATGGGCTCGGGTGCGGCGGCCGGTTGCGCGCGCGCCCCATTGGTCGGCTGGCCGCAGCAGGGCGAGCTGGTAAAGGTGCGGCGGCGGCGTGCGGCGGGTGCCACTGTGTGGGGAGACGCTGACTGGAGCGGAGCGCCTGACTGACTGACTGTTTGTTCGTGATGCCGCCCAAGACTAGCGGGAAAGCCGCCAAGAAGGCTGGCAAGGCGCAGAAGAACATTTCGAAGGGCGACAAGAAGAAGAAGCGCAAGAGGAAGGAGAGCTATGCCATCTACATCTACAAGGTGCTGAAGCAGGTGCACCCTGACACGGGCATCTCTTCGAAGG
>NW_026062917.1:0-25112 GCF_023897955.1 Schistocerca gregaria | reverse complement strand
ATTTTGCGCCCGCCCACATGTGTGCCTACTCCCCACCACCATTCCCTCCGCAGCCCGCAGCCCGCAGCCCGCAGCCCGCAGCCCGCTTTTCCCCCCTCCCTGCCCACACCACACCACACCACACCACACCACACCACACCACACCACACCGACGGTGCTGACGTCGACACGCACCCAAGACAGGGGCCACGACCGTCTTTTTTCCTGGGCCCATCCCCGCACCGCACCTCCTTCCAATCATCAACGCTGTGGCGCCTGTGTCCGCGCGAGACGCGTGCGCGCCGCCTCTCTCAACATCCGTCCGCCGGCCGGCCCGTTTTTCGGCCCCCAGGCCATCCGTCAACCACCACTGCCCCTGCCCGCCCCGCACCACACCACACACCGCTGCTTGCCCCGGCCGTTGCCACCAAAGGCGCCAACCGCAGCCCGCGCGCGCCAGAAAGAGATGGCAAAACTACAGGGACCCAGCCGACCGACGAAAATCAGAGCAATTGGCCGGGAGGATCAAAAAGAGAGCTCCGAAAACCACCGTAGCGAGGCGTGGGAGGAAACGTTACGAGAAGCAGGAAGGGACCAGGAAAAATTCTGGAAATTTCTTAAAACTCGTAAACTAGACACGAAACATCTACATCTACATGGGGAAGGAACGACCCCACAGACCGAGCTGAAGCACTGGCGGATTCACTAGAAAGGCAATTCCAAGCACCAGAAGCGGTAGATGACGAAACTGATGACCACCAGGAAATGGTACTCAGAAGGGTAAAACCGCATCCTAAGTGCCCCGATCAGAACATCTTTCACAATCCAATAAACGCAGAAACCCCGTATCTTATCACATCACAAACATACACACATCCTAAGAAGGCATCAGGCCCAGATTCCATCAAACCGCAACTACTACATCACCTACCTCCAGCAACTATCAATTATCTATCTAACATCAATATATAATGCTTGCTTCAGACTAAACTACTTGGAAACAGGCCCGAGTCATCACATTACCAAAGCCAAACAAGGACTTATTATTTCCGCAAAACTATAGGCCAACTTCCTTGGAAAGGTTCTCGGAAAGCTCATTCAAACTGAACTGAAGAAATTCAATTCTTAAAGGATAACAACATAATCATCCCACAACAATTCCGATTCCGCGAAGAACACAGCACCACCCACCAGGTGACCAGACTAGTCGAGCACATATGTCAGGCCAGAAACATTAGACACAGTACTGGAGCAGTCCTGCTTGACATTGGAAAAGCATTCGGATAACGCCTTATCTACAAGCTCCACCAGTACAACTGCCCCATCCACATTATTGCTTCTTTTCTCCGCAACAGAGCATTCTATGTCCATGTACCAGGAGCGGCAAGTAACACTAGATCCATAGAGGCTGGAGTCCCGCAAGGCTCAGTGCTGGGGCCCATTCTCTACTCAATATACACAAACAAACAGCTGGGAGGACACTTGTCACTATTTGCAGACGACACTGCAGTCTACCGCAGCAGTTCTAACCTGCAATATAGAGTCACAAAAATAGAGCAACACCTACAATCCATCCAGAAATGGGCTAACCAAAAAAACAATAAACGCGGAGAAAACCCAAGCAATACAATACGATTCACATTCAAAAAGAATACCTCCTAACCTGCATATACGCCTCAGAAATAACAATCTTCCATGGTCAGGCACAATAAAGTATCTAGGCATCAAGCTGGACAAGAGGTTGACATTTAGAGACCATGTTACACACGTTTGTAACAAGGCTGCAGCAGCAATATTCAGACTGTACCCAATCATCAAAGGAAACAGAATAAATATGCGCGCCAAAAAGAAAATCTTCAAAACCGTCATAGGAACCAGCCATCACTTACGGCTCTGAAAAATCTCGTCAATGGCCGCAGACACCAAACATAACAAGAGTAAAAAAGGGTGCAGAACAAATACTTCAGAATTACTGCTGATGCCGGCCGGTACCAGACAAACCGAGACATATACACAAACCATAACATACTCAATCAAAATCCCGGAAATCATCCAAAGAAAAATCCATAAAGTTTTTTTTTTTTTTTTTTTTTGTTTTTTTTCCACCAAACCACGGATTCGAACCACCCACTCATCAGAAATCTGGGACCAAAATCCACCCGACCCAAGAACGACATTTCCCATCACGACAAAACACCACAAACTACAACATACCATGATAAACAAAAATAAAATACAAACACCATAACACTCACTCAAACAAACAAACATCTACACACACCCAAGAGACCCTATCATCCCATCATTTTGTTACCCAACATAATCAGACAGAAGGCAGGGATCAAGGACAGATCCGGTCCTTCGAGTACAGGGGGTAAAAAATACCCATCAGACCAGCTCTCTCTCTCTCTCTCCTCCTCGCTTCTCCGTGCCGACGCTGCCCCGCACACGCGTTCGCGTTCGCGTTCGCGCTCGCGTTCGGCCGACACCACACGACAGGTCTTTGGGGCCCCGCCACTGCGCACACGCACGCCTCCTCCTCTTCCTTAGTTCTTTTTCGCTTTTCTTTTCTCCCCCGCCCCCCGCTCTCACCGCCACATCATCCCGCAACCCTTGGGGCATGTTTCCCAACATCAACGCGCCCCAATTCCACTCTCTGCCCGTGCCGCACTCTCCACTTTGCTTCTCCCCGTCCCCTACACACACGACTACCGAAACCCCGGTTGACACACCTTCTCGTAGGACAGGGGTGCGTGCGTGCGTGCGTGCGTTGTCTTGACGGTGACAGCAACAGCAACGGATCCGTCCATCCCATTCCCCCCCACTCGGTAAAGAACCATGTTCAACCCACACTACACAACAAGGGGGGCACACACGAACGCGAAAGAAAGGGCAGGGCAGGGGCAACTATCTCGTACACATTCTTCCTCAGAACCCACATATCGCATCAACGAACGGCAGGCCAATTGCGGACTCAGCCGTGTCAGGCAAATCCAACCCAACCAACACCTCCCACGGAAACCCTGACACTGATCCAGCAGTACGTCCACATACATCGCCACACCAAATACGGGTGACGAGTGAGCAACAAATGGAACAATACACAACAAGGGCTGACCTAATAAAAACTGCACGTCACGTCATACCTTCCAGACAGACGCAGTTCCGACGGGACGGCGGAACCGTATACGTACCTTTCAGCCACAACAACCGACCGACTGGACACGCCCGCGTCTCCAGCCAGCCAACCACCAGGGCCACACAGCCCGCAAGTTTCAGCGTCAACACTTCTTAACGTACGTTGCAAACTTTTCAAAACATTGCCACACACACACACACACACACACACACACACACCACGAAAAGCGTCAACCTCTCTCACACTGGATACACTCAACACTTTTTGTCGGCGGAGCTTGAGGGCCAACGGTTGACACACCCCCACCGGCCACACAGGTTTCCCTTTGAAAATTGCAGTGACGGAGGAGACGCGGCATTACGAGAGGGTTGTTTCCGAGAGCGCGAGCTGGACGGAGCTGCGGCGCCGCCGCCGCCGCCGCCGCCGCCGCCGAGGGGTAATGAACGCACGCGATGCCGCATGACAGCCCATCACCCAAAGTTTCACCCACAACTGCACAGGTCGCACCCCCTTTTCGCGCCATACTAGTGTCGATCGTCAATTACAGCTGACGGTGTTCGCATTTGCCACTTGACGAGAGGGGGGGGGGGGGGGGAAAAGAAAACAAACATCTGACACGCCATGTGTTTCTCTCTCTCTCTGTTACATCTAGGTCATTCGGCAGCCACTGTAAAAAAAAAAAAAAAAAAAAAAAAAAAAAAATATTTTTACGACATGGTTGGGTAAGTGATTTAAAGACAACAATTGTGGGTCACACACCATAGACCATTTCGATAGTGTTCTTGTTCTTCTCTTTTTCCTTTTTTTATCGCTCAATTGAAATCAAACCTGGGGATGATGCAATGCTGCGATATGGCACAACCGTCGTCCATTGTACACAACTCGGGAACAAAAAGAAACCAATTCAGGGAACGTTCGTTCCTTCACAACGTTTCTTTCAACGCACTTGGTCTTTACCATCCTGTATATTCAACACACATTTCCTTTCATCAAACTAGGGCATTTCCATAACAGTATTTGCAATACTGCTTCTTCGACGTCATTTCACCATCTTAACTAGAGACAAACAAACAAGAAAATAGCAAAACAGCCTTGAGAACCCCGTCCACCAAATTTCAGTTAGCACGGCATCCAAGATTCTTTTCCGGGGAGTGCAGTGCAGCTGACGCTGCTCAGACCATATACCGTCGCCAGTCTCACTCAACTCTTGCGCATTCCATTCTACGCTACGTGACTATGCAAAAATGAATGAATCAAACCCGCCCAGAGAGCGTCTTGTGCGAGGGGACACACGATATAGAGAACAACAAAACACACAGGGGACACCACCACAGTTGGAGAGAACGTTTCCACCACGGCAGCCGCGCCGTTACGCGCTTTTTTTTTTTCCTCCCCCCCACTGCACACCTCCGACACCACGGGAACGTTCACCGTCCCGTTGCCCTACACTGGCGTTTCTTTTCAACCCCCCACCCTATTCCTCGCTCCCCGGACATTCGACCGATCACAAAGTGCAACCTCTCGTTACCGTCGGGTGCCCCTCTTCATCCCCGGGGCGCCAACAACAAAACAAAAACACCACCGACGCCGTCGTCTCGCGTCACCTCACTCAACTGAGCGGAAAATACACGTACATCCAGAATGACGACACCGCCTCCAGACGTCAGACGTCAGGTCGAAAGAGGGCACCGTACGTCGTGGCGCGTGGTCTCCTAACTCACCTCGCGCGTACAAATACAATGCAATGCGTGTCTCCTCACGTTCACACACACCTCCACGCTCCACTTTTACGTCGCCCAACCAACCAACTACTAACTTAACCCACCCGCTCGGCGTAGAAGCAGCTGTAGGCGGCAACGTGTTTCTCACCCTCGCCACCAACGGTGTGACATCCGACAATCGCGGTTTGCTTTCCGTTCCACACCTCCGGCCATACCATACAAAGGGGACAAAAAAAAAAAAAAAATATATATATCAAACAAGCCAACTCCAGCGATCCGCCCCCCTAACACCAACACGTCTCGAAACACCCACGCCCACGACCCGGCTGTGGCCTAAAGTGCGTATCCCAACGTCACACCAAAACCAAAGGCGCCGGCGCCGCACCACACCACACCACAAGCTACAGCTACAGCTGTGCCGCCCGTCCACCCGCTCACAACAACAACAACAACAACAACAACAATTCCGCCCTTCCCGCAAAGGCATTTTGGTGGCCCTGAAAAGGGCCGTTTTTTCTTTTCTTCGCCGCGCCGCGGACGAGCCTCCTATTTCCAAGAGCCACCTCCTTACTTGGAGCTCGTGTACTTGGTCACCGCCTTCGTGCCCTCGCTCACCGCGTGCTTGGCCAGCTCGCCAGGCAGCAAGAGCCGCACAGCGGTCTGGATCTCGCGGGACGTGATGGTCGAGCGCTTGTTGTAGTGCGCCAGGCGAGAAGCCTCGGCCGCAATGCGCTCGAAAATGTCGTTCACGAAGCTGTTCATGATGCTCATCGCCTTCGAAGAGATGCCCGTGTCAGGGTGCACCTGCTTCAGCACCTTGTAGATGTAGATGGCATAGCTCTCCTTCCTCTTGCGCTTCTTCTTCTTGTCGCCCTTCGAAATGTTCTTCTGCGCCTTGCCAGCCTTCTTGGCGGCTTTCCCGCTAGTCTTGGGCGGCATCACGAACAAACAGGCAGGCAGGCAGGCAGGCAGGCAGGCACGCGCAGTCAGTCAGTCAGTCAGGCGCTCCGCTCCAGTCAGCGTCTCCCCACACAGTGGCACCCGCCGCACGCCGCCGCCGCACCTTTACCAGCTCGCCCTGCTGCGGCCGCCGACCAATGGGGCGCGCGCGCAACCGGCCGCCGCACCCGAGCCCATAAAGGACCCCCACCCCGCCGGCGCCGGCACGCACTCCGCTGCTCGACTCGCTGCGGCTCGCACCGTTTGGGGCGTTGTGCTTTTTCTTTCTCGCTTCTTTCCAAACTAGCCCATCGCCATGTCCGGACGCGGAAAGGGAGGCAAAGTCAAGGGCAAGTCAAAGTCCCGCTCAAGCAGGGCTGGGCTCCAGTTCCCGGTCGGCAGAATCCACCGCCTCCTGCGCAAGGGAAACTACGCCGAGCGCGTCGGCGCCGGGGCGCCCGTCTACCTCGCCGCCGTCATGGAGTACCTCGCGGCTGAGGTGCTCGAGCTGGCCGGAAACGCGGCCCGCGACAACAAGAAGACGCGCATCATCCCGCGCCACCTGCAGCTCGCCATACGCAACGACGAGGAGCTCAACAAGCTCTTGTCGGGCGTCACCATCGCACAGGGAGGTGTCCTGCCCAACATCCAGGCCGTCCTGCTGCCAAAGAAGACCGAGAAGAAGGCCTAAAAGAGAGACAGCGCAATCGGCAACCGCCGCGTGCTCCCTTGGCACGCAGCGCGCCATTTGCCGCCTCGGCTCAAAAAACAAAACACAATCGGCCCTTTTCAGGGCCACCACACAAACCTACGTCCAAAGCAGAATTCCAGTCGTTCGTCGCACCACTTTTCTCTCTCTCTCTCTCTCTCTCTCTCTCTCTCTCTCTCTCTGTGTACGGTTTTTTTTTCCTTCTTACACACACAGGCGCCGCCATCTTGTACACACGTACTTGGCCACCTCCTCCACTCAACTCCACGCACGCACAGTCTCGCGACCATTAACCAGCACACGTGGCGCACAACAACACACCTCAAAAATAACCCCTCGGCGCTCAGCCGCGCCGCAACACACAGCCCATCCACCGACAAGAAGCATACAAGCAAAGAGGGAGGGGAAGGAAGGAAGGAAGGAGCTCACACAACGCAAGGGCACGCTTCCTTCCCTCCCAACCGCACCGCACACCACGTCAAAAAAAACTCCAAACAAAACTAAAAGGCCAAGTAGACTAAAAAGGAAAAGAAAAACCAGCAACACAGACTCTTTCGCACTTTTCAACTTCCGAACACTGTGGTGGCCCTGAAAAGGGCCGTTTTTCAATCTATCTCTCTTTCCTTCCTTCGGTCTCACACCGCCTAACCGCCGAAACCGTACAGGGTGCGCCCCTGCCTCTTCAGGGCGTACACCACGTCCATGGCCGTCACAGTCTTGCGCTTGGCGTGCTCAGTGTACGTCACCGCGTCGCGGATCACGTTCTCCAGGAACACCTTCAGCACTCCGCGCGTCTCCTCGTAGATCAGACCAGAGATGCGCTTCACGCCGCCCCTGCGCGCCAGGCGGCGGATCGCGGGCTTCGTGATGCCCTGGATGTTGTCGCGCAACACCTTGCGGTGCCGCTTGGCGCCACCCTTGCCGAGCCCCTTTCCTCCCTTGCCGCGGCCTGTCATTCTTCTTCTTCAAGCGTCTCAACCACAATAATATAAAAAACAGAAAGCAAGGCAAGCTCCTCACCCGGCGCTAGCGAGTCGGCTACGGTTGTGGCGCCCAGCGCGCGCGCCGCCCCCCTATATAGACTCTGGGGCCCCGCGGCCCGCCCTCCCCTCCCCCCACCACCGCGCACCGAGGGCATATAAGCGCAGCACCCGGGGCGCGCGGGCCCGTTGTCAAGGCAGCACCGGACGCCGTCGCGCACGCATATCCTCCACGCCGCATCCGCATCCGCATCCGCATCCGCAGTAGCCATGGCCCGGACAAAGCAAACGGCCCGCAAGTCCACCGGCGGAAAGGCGCCGCGCAAACAGCTCGCCACCAAGGCGGCGAGGAAGAGCGCGCCCGCCACCGGCGGCGTCAAGAAGCCCCACCGCTACAGGCCGGGCACCGTCGCCCTGCGAGAAATCAGGCGCTACCAGAAGAGCACAGAGCTGCTCATCCGCAAGCTGCCATTCCAGCGCCTAGTGCGCGAGATCGCCCAGGACTTCAAGACCGACCTGCGCTTCCAGAGCTCCGCAGTCATGGCCCTGCAGGAGGCCAGCGAGGCCTACCTCGTCGGCCTCTTCGAAGACACCAACCTGTGCGCAATCCACGCCAAGCGAGTCACCATCATGCCCAAGGACATCCAGCTCGCGCGCCGCATCCGCGGCGAGCGCGCCTAAACCCGCACACCGCCAAACAAACAAAACGGCCCTTTTCAGGGCCACTAACGTCTCTCCGTCGCGAGCAAAACTTTGTCGGTCGCAACGACTAGTTCCCCACTCACTCTCCAGTCCAGTCGTCCCACCCCCGGCCCGGCCCGGCGCCGCCGTTTCCAAAAGAAAAAAAAAAGCACCGCACCGGCCGAGCCAAGTCTCAAGCGTCAATAGCGCCACCCACACAGGCCACGGCACAAAACGTGACGCCCGGAAAGCAAAGCCAAAAAAGACTATTCCAAAACCACCACCAAGACAAACAAACAAACGCGGCGCAAAATAAATAGGTAGAAATAATAAAAGTAAAATACACTTTATGTAACACCAACCGCGGCGCCGCCGCCCACGCCCGCCAACGACCCCACAATCCAACCACCATCCACACATGAAACAAACAAACGCCAGCAAGCAAGACAGACAGACAACAAGGCAACCGACCGACCACGACACGACACGACAATCAACACCTTCCCGACGTGCTTTGATGGCCCTGAGAAGGGCCGTTTTTGTTTTTGTCCGGGACCGCGCGACAGCCTCTGGTTGCGCGCCGGCCACCAGGCGACGGTGTCAACCGCCAACCCTTCCCTGCCCTTTTTACTTCTTCTTCTTGGGCGAAGCCTTCGCCTTAGACGGCGTCGCCGTCGCCTTCTTCGGGCGCGGCGCCTTCGGCTTCTTCGTCGGAACCTTGGCGGCCTTCTTCGCCTTCGACGGCGACTTGGCCTTGGCCGGCTTGGCCGCAGCCGCCTTCTTCGCACCCGCGGGAGCGGCCGACGCCGCAGACGCCTTCTTGGCGGCGCCCGCCTTCCGACCGGTCGCCGCCTTCACGCCGCCAGCCTTCTTTGCGCCGGCCGCACGGGCCCCCTTCTTCTCCTTGCTGGCCGGAGCGGCGCGCTTCTTCTTCGCACCACCGCCGCCACCACGAGCCTTGCCGCCCTCGGCCGCCCCGCCGCCGGCGCCGGCAAGCTTGAAAGAGCCCGACGCGCCCTTCCCCTTCGTCTGCACCAGCTCGCCAGCCACGACGGCCGACTTGAGGTACTTCTTGATAAAGGGCGCCAGCTTCTCCGCGTCCAGCTTGTAGTGCGCGGCAATGTACTTCTTGATCGCCTGCAGCGACGACCCGCCGCGCTCCTTCAGACTCTTGATGGCGGCCGTCACCATCTCAGAGGTGCGCGGGTGCGCAGGCTTGGCGCGCGGCTTCTTCGCAGACGACGCAGACTTGGCCTTCTTCGTAGTGCCGGTGGCGGCGGGTGCCGCGGCAGTCTCGTTCGTAGCCGCCTGGTCTGCCATCTTTTGCCTGTTCTCTTTTCTTTTTTCCCCTTGCTTTCGCTTCCTTCTCTCCTTCGACGACGCACAACAGCGAGGGGCGCGCAGCAGAGAATAGCCGCGCACGCGCCTGGCCCAGCCAGTGTCGCGGGCGGGCGCGGACGGCCGAGAGAGCGGCCGCCACTCGGCGCGCCGCCGCGCCGCCGCGCCGCGCCTCCCGCGCTTGCTACCGCCCAACGTCCGACAGCCTGCGCGGAGCAGCCCCCAACCTGCGCCGCAACCACCCGCGCCATTCAAACCACCGAGGATGGGGCTACACACACCGACACCACGGTCGCCAACCAGTCGCCGCGGCGGCGCCGCAAACCACGGCCAAACTGCAGCCACCGCGCGCCACAGCCTGGGTCGGCCCGCCGAGAATCGCCGCCCCCGCCCAAATGCCGCCCCCACAGCCCCAGCCGACGACCCGCCACAATGGCCAAACCTTCGTCAAAACTCCCACACCGTCGCCGCGGCAGCCCGGCCACCGCGGCCGGCGCCACAGCCACACGAGCCGAGTCGTGCGGCGATGACGGCCGTGCACAAACGCACCTCCGCCGCCCCATCGCCTTCCGCCGTTTTCCCGATCGGCCCGCAGCCGTCGGGCCACGGCCGCGGGCCGTCCTCCTCCTCTCGCCTCGCCCGCCAACACCCACAGCCCTTCCAACACATTTTTTTTTTCTTTTTTCTTTTTTTTTTTCTACTTTTTTACGATCGCCGCCTGCGCAACATGGCACCGGCCGACGGAGCGCCAACCCCCCCGCCACAGGCGAAAACAAGACAACGATAAACAAACAAACAAAATAAATTACCAGCCAGCCCCAACTACAGACACACCGAATCTGCCCTCACAGCCGACCTTACACGCCTCAACGTCAAAACAAAGGTGGTTTCTTTCTTTCAACGGTTACCTTACCTTAGGTTACGTCAGGTTAGGCTAAGAAGGCGTCAGGGTTAGGTTAAGCGTTGACGTGACGTCACGTCTTAACGTAGGCGTTAAGCTAAGGTTGCGGTCACGTACGTTAGGTTAAGGCGACTTGGGGGTTGGCCTAAGGGCTTACGTTAGGTTACGTTAGTTTAGGTGGCTGCGTTAACGGCTTAAAGAAGTTTAGGAGGTTAAGGCGTCGAGGCGGCCGCACCCCCTTAGCTGCTGCGGCTCGGCCACGCCACGCCACGCCACGCCACGCTTTGGGGTTTCATAAGGTCGCGCGGCGGGTCGTCGGCACGCCGCAAAGGACAAAACTGCAAGACGACGTCGAAAAACAAACAACAGGTAAAAAATAAATAAGTAAAAATAAACGACGCCGACAGGCGGGGATCAGCAGAACGAGCAGATTCCGGAGAGCGAACGAGACACACACGCACGCACGCACACACACACACACACACACAAACCCCCCCGAGCCGAGAGAGCACAGCACCACCACGTGTCGGCCTCCGCTCACCCGACTCGGCTGGGCTGGGCTGGGCTGGGCTGGGCTGGGCTGGGCTGGGCTGGGCTGGCGGCCGGGCCGGATGCACGTGCACGTACACGTACGGCTACAGCCACTACCCGTACACAGCCGCTCTTCACGCAACACCAGCCAAATGGCGCGCCCGCGGCTCGTCGCGGTCGCAACGCCACGCCGGCACACTTTCGGCACCACCGTCTTCGCGCGCACCGCAAACAAAAACGCAGCCGACACACACAGAAAAAAAAAAAAAACAACACAGAGCGCGAGAGACGGGCGGCGGCGCACCTTTCGCCAGCCGGCAGGCAATCGACTCGCCCAGTACGACAAACGTGCACGCCACCCCACCCACCAACCAACCAGTCGTCGTCGTCGTCGTCCCGAAATCAAACAAACTCTCAAAAGGCACAGCCCCTGCTGCCAACGGACGCAGGCGCCACGCAGCTCCCTTCCCGCCACACTCGATTCGCAGCGCAACTCACCCGGCACACCGTCAAACGACGGGCTGGGCTCGCCGCATCGCCGCAACCTACACACCTTCCCCGCCACGACGCACAGCCCCACCAGACGCCCGTGCCGCAACGACACTACCGCACTACTCCTCTCGCCCTTGCCATACACGACACAACACGCCAAAAAATGAAAATCCAAATACAAACAAAAACACCGCCCCCACGACCCAAACACATGCACGGCGCGCCAACACACGCGAGGCAAGGCACGCAGCAAACGGCGTCCCCTCCGCGTCGCGCCATCAACCTACACACACAAGGCAACACCAACAACAAACAGCCAGCCAGCCAGCCAGCCAGCCAGCCCCACTCTCACGCCGCAAAAACAGAAAACACACCGAAACCGCCAAACGCCGCACATTCGCGCTTCGCACTCACCACACACCTCTCGGCATCCGTTTCGCACACAACGACGCGACGCACAATACATCATCACGGGCTACGCACGCACACCGCGACCCACTTTTTTACGACGCCCTCGCCAGAGCACACGTGCCCACGCCCACACACAGTCGACACAACGACGCAGCGCGCAGCAGACGCGGCCGCAACACATACCTCCCCGACGACGCGCCAACACCGCCAGCCACTGCTCACTCGCCCAAGCAACCCGTGCACACAACTGCCACACGCGTCCACCACGCCGCCGCCAACCACCCGCCCGCCAGGGGGCGCTCACGTCCGCGACAACAGCGCGGCACCGCCGGACCGGGCCGAACCGAGCCGAGCCGCCGCCTCCTCTCCACTCGGCACGCCACGTCCTGCTTGCAAAACACATGGCTCGTCCCTCTGTACACACAACGCGCCTGCCTGCGGTCGCCGCCGGCATCTATCTACCTGCGCATCGGAGCCAGGCCGGCAAGCCCACACTTAAATAATGCACTTCACCAGCCAAACAAACCCACTCTTCCTTTCTTTGCACAGCGCATGCAACAGCAGCCCCAGGAGCCGGGCCCGCCGCCAGCGTCTCCTCCTCCTCTGGGCACAGCCAGCCAGCCGTTCCCACCGCCCCGCCCCTGCTCTGCAGAACAAGAAAAAACGAAAAAGTACCAACACACGCACCCAAAGCGTAAGCCAGACAAGACCAGCCTCTCCAAGGCCACACACACGCAAAAAAACAAAAAAAAACAAAAACACTACAACAAAATAAAATAAAATGAAAAAGAAAAAGCAAGCTGTCGCCTCGCCCCCGCCCGTCCCCCCACCCCACCACATTCGCCCCCTCCGCTTGTTTTCCTTTCTACAATTTCCCTCTTTTCCACCCAATATCCCGCCGCGGTTTACGGGCACCGGCCGATTTTGCGCCCGCCCACATGTGTGCCTACTCCCCACCACCATTCCCTCCGCAGCCCGCAGCCCGCAGCCCGCAGCCCGCAGCCCGCTTTTCCCCCCTCCCTGCCCACACCACACCACACCACACCACACCACACCACACCACACCACACCGACGGTGCTGACGTCGACACGCACCCAAGACAGGGGCCACGACCGTCTTTTTTCCTGGGCCCATCCCCGCACCGCACCTCCTTCCAATCATCAACGCTGTGGCGCCTGTGTCCGCGCGAGACGCGTGCGCGCCGCCTCTCTCAACATCCGTCCGCCGGCCGGCCCGTTTTTCGGCCCCCAGGCCATCCGTCAACCACCACTGCCCCTGCCCGCCCCGCACCACACCACACACCGCTGCTTGCCCCGGCCGTTGCCACCAAAGGCGCCAACCGCAGCCCGCGCGCGCCAGAAAGAGATGGCAAAACTACAGGGACCCAGCCGACCGACGAAAATCAGAGCAATTGGCCGGGAGGATCAAAAAGAGAGCTCCGAAAACCACCGTAGCGAGGCGTGGGAGGAAACGTTACGAGAAGCAGGAAGGGACCAGGAAAAATTCTGGAAATTTCTTAAAACTCGTAAACTAGACACGAAACATCTACATCTACATGGGGAAGGAACGACCCCACAGACCGAGCTGAAGCACTGGCGGATTCACTAGAAAGGCAATTCCAAGCACCAGAAGCGGTAGATGACGAAACTGATGACCACCAGGAAATGGTACTCAGAAGGGTAAAACCGCATCCTAAGTGCCCCGATCAGAACATCTTTCACAATCCAATAAACGCAGAAACCCCGTATCTTATCACATCACAAACATACACACATCCTAAGAAGGCATCAGGCCCAGATTCCATCAAACCGCAACTACTACATCACCTACCTCCAGCAACTATCAATTATCTATCTAACATCAATATATAATGCTTGCTTCAGACTAAACTACTTGGAAACAGGCCCGAGTCATCACATTACCAAAGCCAAACAAGGACTTATTATTTCCGCAAAACTATAGGCCAACTTCCTTGGAAAGGTTCTCGGAAAGCTCATTCAAACTGAACTGAAGAAATTCAATTCTTAAAGGATAACAACATAATCATCCCACAACAATTCCGATTCCGCGAAGAACACAGCACCACCCACCAGGTGACCAGACTAGTCGAGCACATATGTCAGGCCAGAAACATTAGACACAGTACTGGAGCAGTCCTGCTTGACATTGGAAAAGCATTCGGATAACGCCTTATCTACAAGCTCCACCAGTACAACTGCCCCATCCACATTATTGCTTCTTTTCTCCGCAACAGAGCATTCTATGTCCATGTACCAGGAGCGGCAAGTAACACTAGATCCATAGAGGCTGGAGTCCCGCAAGGCTCAGTGCTGGGGCCCATTCTCTACTCAATATACACAAACAAACAGCTGGGAGGACACTTGTCACTATTTGCAGACGACACTGCAGTCTACCGCAGCAGTTCTAACCTGCAATATAGAGTCACAAAAATAGAGCAACACCTACAATCCATCCAGAAATGGGCTAACCAAAAAAACAATAAACGCGGAGAAAACCCAAGCAATACAATACGATTCACATTCAAAAAGAATACCTCCTAACCTGCATATACGCCTCAGAAATAACAATCTTCCATGGTCAGGCACAATAAAGTATCTAGGCATCAAGCTGGACAAGAGGTTGACATTTAGAGACCATGTTACACACGTTTGTAACAAGGCTGCAGCAGCAATATTCAGACTGTACCCAATCATCAAAGGAAACAGAATAAATATGCGCGCCAAAAAGAAAATCTTCAAAACCGTCATAGGAACCAGCCATCACTTACGGCTCTGAAAAATCTCGTCAATGGCCGCAGACACCAAACATAACAAGAGTAAAAAAGGGTGCAGAACAAATACTTCAGAATTACTGCTGATGCCGGCCGGTACCAGACAAACCGAGACATATACACAAACCATAACATACTCAATCAAAATCCCGGAAATCATCCAAAGAAAAATCCATAAAGTTTTTTTTTTTTTTTTTTTTTGTTTTTTTTCCACCAAACCACGGATTCGAACCACCCACTCATCAGAAATCTGGGACCAAAATCCACCCGACCCAAGAACGACATTTCCCATCACGACAAAACACCACAAACTACAACATACCATGATAAACAAAAATAAAATACAAACACCATAACACTCACTCAAACAAACAAACATCTACACACACCCAAGAGACCCTATCATCCCATCATTTTGTTACCCAACATAATCAGACAGAAGGCAGGGATCAAGGACAGATCCGGTCCTTCGAGTACAGGGGGTAAAAAATACCCATCAGACCAGCTCTCTCTCTCTCTCTCCTCCTCGCTTCTCCGTGCCGACGCTGCCCCGCACACGCGTTCGCGTTCGCGTTCGCGCTCGCGTTCGGCCGACACCACACGACAGGTCTTTGGGGCCCCGCCACTGCGCACACGCACGCCTCCTCCTCTTCCTTAGTTCTTTTTCGCTTTTCTTTTCTCCCCCGCCCCCCGCTCTCACCGCCACATCATCCCGCAACCCTTGGGGCATGTTTCCCAACATCAACGCGCCCCAATTCCACTCTCTGCCCGTGCCGCACTCTCCACTTTGCTTCTCCCCGTCCCCTACACACACGACTACCGAAACCCCGGTTGACACACCTTCTCGTAGGACAGGGGTGCGTGCGTGCGTGCGTGCGTTGTCTTGACGGTGACAGCAACAGCAACGGATCCGTCCATCCCATTCCCCCCCACTCGGTAAAGAACCATGTTCAACCCACACTACACAACAAGGGGGGCACACACGAACGCGAAAGAAAGGGCAGGGCAGGGGCAACTATCTCGTACACATTCTTCCTCAGAACCCACATATCGCATCAACGAACGGCAGGCCAATTGCGGACTCAGCCGTGTCAGGCAAATCCAACCCAACCAACACCTCCCACGGAAACCCTGACACTGATCCAGCAGTACGTCCACATACATCGCCACACCAAATACGGGTGACGAGTGAGCAACAAATGGAACAATACACAACAAGGGCTGACCTAATAAAAACTGCACGTCACGTCATACCTTCCAGACAGACGCAGTTCCGACGGGACGGCGGAACCGTATACGTACCTTTCAGCCACAACAACCGACCGACTGGACACGCCCGCGTCTCCAGCCAGCCAACCACCAGGGCCACACAGCCCGCAAGTTTCAGCGTCAACACTTCTTAACGTACGTTGCAAACTTTTCAAAACATTGCCACACACACACACACACACACACACACACACACCACGAAAAGCGTCAACCTCTCTCACACTGGATACACTCAACACTTTTTGTCGGCGGAGCTTGAGGGCCAACGGTTGACACACCCCCACCGGCCACACAGGTTTCCCTTTGAAAATTGCAGTGACGGAGGAGACGCGGCATTACGAGAGGGTTGTTTCCGAGAGCGCGAGCTGGACGGAGCTGCGGCGCCGCCGCCGCCGCCGCCGCCGCCGCCGAGGGGTAATGAACGCACGCGATGCCGCATGACAGCCCATCACCCAAAGTTTCACCCACAACTGCACAGGTCGCACCCCCTTTTCGCGCCATACTAGTGTCGATCGTCAATTACAGCTGACGGTGTTCGCATTTGCCACTTGACGAGAGGGGGGGGGGGGGGGAAAAGAAAACAAACATCTGACACGCCATGTGTTTCTCTCTCTCTCTGTTACATCTAGGTCATTCGGCAGCCACTGTAAAAAAAAAAAAAAAAAAAAAAAAAAAAAAAAAATATTTTTACGACATGGTTGGGTAAGTGATTTAAAGACAACAATTGTGGGTCACACACCATAGACCATTTCGATAGTGTTCTTGTTCTTCTCTTTTTCCTTTTTTTATCGCTCAATTGAAATCAAACCTGGGGATGATGCAATGCTGCGATATGGCACAACCGTCGTCCATTGTACACAACTCGGGAACAAAAAGAAACCAATTCAGGGAACGTTCGTTCCTTCACAACGTTTCTTTCAACGCACTTGGTCTTTACCATCCTGTATATTCAACACACATTTCCTTTCATCAAACTAGGGCATTTCCATAACAGTATTTGCAATACTGCTTCTTCGACGTCATTTCACCATCTTAACTAGAGACAAACAAACAAGAAAATAGCAAAACAGCCTTGAGAACCCCGTCCACCAAATTTCAGTTAGCACGGCATCCAAGATTCTTTTCCGGGGAGTGCAGTGCAGCTGACGCTGCTCAGACCATATACCGTCGCCAGTCTCACTCAACTCTTGCGCATTCCATTCTACGCTACGTGACTATGCAAAAATGAATGAATCAAACCCGCCCAGAGAGCGTCTTGTGCGAGGGGACACACGATATAGAGAACAACAAAACACACAGGGGACACCACCACAGTTGGAGAGAACGTTTCCACCACGGCAGCCGCGCCGTTACGCGCTTTTTTTTTTTCCTCCCCCCCACTGCACACCTCCGACACCACGGGAACGTTCACCGTCCCGTTGCCCTACACTGGCGTTTCTTTTCAACCCCCCACCCTATTCCTCGCTCCCCGGACATTCGACCGATCACAAAGTGCAACCTCTCGTTACCGTCGGGTGCCCCTCTTCATCCCCGGGGCGCCAACAACAAAACAAAAACACCACCGACGCCGTCGTCTCGCGTCACCTCACTCAACTGAGCGGAAAATACACGTACATCCAGAATGACGACACCGCCTCCAGACGTCAGACGTCAGGTCGAAAGAGGGCACCGTACGTCGTGGCGCGTGGTCTCCTAACTCACCTCGCGCGTACAAATACAATGCAATGCGTGTCTCCTCACGTTCACACACACCTCCACGCTCCACTTTTACGTCGCCCAACCAACCAACTACTAACTTAACCCACCCGCTCGGCGTAGAAGCAGCTGTAGGCGGCAACGTGTTTCTCACCCTCGCCACCAACGGTGTGACATCCGACAATCGCGGTTTGCTTTCCGTTCCACACCTCCGGCCATACCATACAAAGGGGACAAAAAAAAAAAAAAAAATATATATATCAAACAAGCCAACTCCAGCGATCCGCCCCCCTAACACCAACACGTCTCGAAACACCCACGCCCACGACCCGGCTGTGGCCTAAAGTGCGTATCCCAACGTCACACCAAAACCAAAGGCGCCGGCGCCGCACCACACCACACCACAAGCTACAGCTACAGCTGTGCCGCCCGTCCACCCGCTCACAAACACGCGATCTAGTGTAACAACAATTCCGCCCTTCCCGCAAAGGCATTTTGGTGGCCCTGAAAAGGGCCGTTTTTTCTTTTCTTCGCCGCGCCGCGGACGAGCCTCCTATTTCCAAGAGCCACCTCCTTACTTGGAGCTCGTGTACTTGGTCACCGCCTTCGTGCCCTCGCTCACCGCGTGCTTGGCCAGCTCGCCAGGCAGCAAGAGCCGCACAGCGGTCTGGATCTCGCGGGACGTGATGGTCGAGCGCTTGTTGTAGTGCGCCAGGCGAGAAGCCTCGGCCGCAATGCGCTCGAAAATGTCGTTCACGAAGCTGTTCATGATGCTCATCGCCTTCGAAGAGATGCCCGTGTCAGGGTGCACCTGCTTCAGCACCTTGTAGATGTAGATGGCATAGCTCTCCTTCCTCTTGCGCTTCTTCTTCTTGTCGCCCTTCGAAATGTTCTTCTGCGCCTTGCCAGCCTTCTTGGCGGCTTTCCCGCTAGTCTTGGGCGGCATCACGAACAAACAGGCAGGCAGGCAGGCAGGCAGGCAGGCACGCGCAGTCAGTCAGTCAGTCAGGCGCTCCGCTCCAGTCAGCGTCTCCCCACACAGTGGCACCCGCCGCACGCCGCCGCCGCACCTTTACCAGCTCGCCCTGCTGCGGCCGCCGACCAATGGGGCGCGCGCGCAACCGGCCGCCGCACCCGAGCCCATAAAGGACCCCCACCCCGCCGGCGCCGGCACGCACTCCGCTGCTCGACTCGCTGCGGCTCGCACCGTTTGGGGCGTTGTGCTTTTTCTTTCTCGCTTCTTTCCAAACTAGCCCATCGCCATGTCCGGACGCGGAAAGGGAGGCAAAGTCAAGGGCAAGTCAAAGTCCCGCTCAAGCAGGGCTGGGCTCCAGTTCCCGGTCGGCAGAATCCACCGCCTCCTGCGCAAGGGAAACTACGCCGAGCGCGTCGGCGCCGGGGCGCCCGTCTACCTCGCCGCCGTCATGGAGTACCTCGCGGCTGAGGTGCTCGAGCTGGCCGGAAACGCGGCCCGCGACAACAAGAAGACGCGCATCATCCCGCGCCACCTGCAGCTCGCCATACGCAACGACGAGGAGCTCAACAAGCTCTTGTCGGGCGTCACCATCGCACAGGGAGGTGTCCTGCCCAACATCCAGGCCGTCCTGCTGCCAAAGAAGACCGAGAAGAAGGCCTAAAAGAGAGACAGCGCAATCGGCAACCGCCGCGTGCTCCCTTGGCACGCAGCGCGCCATTTGCCGCCTCGGCTCAAAAAACAAAACACAATCGGCCCTTTTCAGGGCCACCACACAAACCTACGTCCAAAGCAGAATTCCAGTCGTTCGTCGCACCACTTTTCTCTCTCTCTCTCTCTCTCTCTCTCTCTCTCTCTCTCTCTCTGTGTACGGTTTTTTTTTCCTTCTTACACA
The DNA here is from genome assembly GCF_023897955.1 of Schistocerca gregaria. Classification (NCBI taxonomy): domain Eukaryota; kingdom Metazoa; phylum Arthropoda; class Insecta; order Orthoptera; family Acrididae; genus Schistocerca; species Schistocerca gregaria. The sequence goes on along the minus strand of NW_026062917.1, from coordinate 5,667 downwards.
CACAGGCGCCGCCATCTTGTACACACGTACTTGGCCACCTCCTCCACTCAACTCCACGCACGCACAGTCTCGCGACCATTAACCAGCACACGTGGCGCACAACAACACACCTCAAAAATAACCCCTCGGCGCTCAGCCGCGCCGCAACACACAGCCCATCCACCGACAAGAAGCATACAAGCAAAGAGGGAGGGGAAGGAAGGAAGGAAGGAAGGAGCTAAGCTCACACAACGCAAGGGCACGCTTCCTTCCCTCCCAACCGCACCGCACACCACGTCAAAAAAAACTCCAAACAAAACTAAAAGGCCAAGTAGACTAAAAAGGAAAAGAAAAACCAGCAACACAGACTCTTTCGCACTTTTCAACTTCCGAACACTGTGGTGGCCCTGAAAAGGGCCGTTTTTCAATCTATCTCTCTTTCCTTCCTTCGGTCTCACACCGCCTAACCGCCGAAACCGTACAGGGTGCGCCCCTGCCTCTTCAGGGCGTACACCACGTCCATGGCCGTCACAGTCTTGCGCTTGGCGTGCTCAGTGTACGTCACCGCGTCGCGGATCACGTTCTCCAGGAACACCTTCAGCACTCCGCGCGTCTCCTCGTAGATCAGACCAGAGATGCGCTTCACGCCGCCCCTGCGCGCCAGGCGGCGGATCGCGGGCTTCGTGATGCCCTGGATGTTGTCGCGCAACACCTTGCGGTGCCGCTTGGCGCCACCCTTGCCGAGCCCCTTTCCTCCCTTGCCGCGGCCTGTCATTCTTCTTCTTCAAGCGTCTCAACCACAATAATATAAAAAACAGAAAGCAAGGCAAGCTCCTCACCCGGCGCTAGCGAGTCGGCTACGGTTGTGGCGCCCAGCGCGCGCGCCGCCCCCCTATATAGACTCTGGGGCCCCGCGGCCCGCCCTCCCCTCCCCCCACCACCGCGCACCGAGGGCATATAAGCGCAGCACCCGGGGCGCGCGGGCCCGTTGTCAAGGCAGCACCGGACGCCGTCGCGCACGCATATCCTCCACGCCGCATCCGCATCCGCATCCGCATCCGCAGTAGCCATGGCCCGGACAAAGCAAACGGCCCGCAAGTCCACCGGCGGAAAGGCGCCGCGCAAACAGCTCGCCACCAAGGCGGCGAGGAAGAGCGCGCCCGCCACCGGCGGCGTCAAGAAGCCCCACCGCTACAGGCCGGGCACCGTCGCCCTGCGAGAAATCAGGCGCTACCAGAAGAGCACAGAGCTGCTCATCCGCAAGCTGCCATTCCAGCGCCTAGTGCGCGAGATCGCCCAGGACTTCAAGACCGACCTGCGCTTCCAGAGCTCCGCAGTCATGGCCCTGCAGGAGGCCAGCGAGGCCTACCTCGTCGGCCTCTTCGAAGACACCAACCTGTGCGCAATCCACGCCAAGCGAGTCACCATCATGCCCAAGGACATCCAGCTCGCGCGCCGCATCCGCGGCGAGCGCGCCTAAACCCGCACACCGCCAAACAAACAAAACGGCCCTTTTCAGGGCCACTAACGTCTCTCCGTCGCGAGCAAAACTTTGTCGGTCGCAACGACTAGTTCCCCACTCACTCTCCAGTCCAGTCGTCCCACCCCCGGCCCGGCCCGGCGCCGCCGTTTCCAAAAGAAAAAAAAAAGCACCGCACCGGCCGAGCCAAGTCGCAAGCGTCAATAGCGCCACCCACACAGGCCACGGCACAAAACGTGACGCCCGGAAAGCAAAGCCAAAAAAGACTATTCCAAAACCACCACCAAGACAAACAAACAAACGCGGCGCAAAATAAATAGGTAGAAATAATAAAAGTAAAATACACTTTATGTAACACCAACCGCGGCGCCGCCGCCCACGCCCGCCAACGACCCCACAATCCAACCACCATCCACACATGAAACAAACAAACGCCAGCAAGCAAGACAGACAGACAACAAGGCAACCGACCGACCACGACACGACACGACAATCAACACCTTCCCGACGTGCTTTGATGGCCCTGAGAAGGGCCGTTTTTGTTTTTGTCCGGGACCGCGCGACAGCCTCTGGTTGCGCGCCGGCCACCAGGCGACGGTGTCAACCGCCAACCCTTCCCTGCCCTTTTTACTTCTTCTTCTTGGGCGAAGCCTTCGCCTTAGACGGCGTCGCCGTCGCCTTCTTCGGGCGCGGCGCCTTCGGCTTCTTCGTCGGAACCTTGGCGGCCTTCTTCGCCTTCGACGGCGACTTGGCCTTGGCCGGCTTGGCCGCAGCCGCCTTCTTCGCACCCGCGGGAGCGGCCGACGCCGCAGACGCCTTCTTGGCGGCGCCCGCCTTCCGACCGGTCGCCGCCTTCACGCCGCCAGCCTTCTTTGCGCCGGCCGCACGGGCCCCCTTCTTCTCCTTGCTGGCCGGAGCGGCGCGCTTCTTCTTCGCACCACCGCCGCCACCACGAGCCTTGCCGCCCTCGGCCGCCCCGCCGCCGGCGCCGGCAAGCTTGAAAGAGCCCGACGCGCCCTTCCCCTTCGTCTGCACCAGCTCGCCAGCCACGACGGCCGACTTGAGGTACTTCTTGATAAAGGGCGCCAGCTTCTCCGCGTCCAGCTTGTAGTGCGCGGCAATGTACTTCTTGATCGCCTGCAGCGACGACCCGCCGCGCTCCTTCAGACTCTTGATGGCGGCCGTCACCATCTCAGAGGTGCGCGGGTGCGCAGGCTTGGCGCGCGGCTTCTTCGCAGACGACGCAGACTTGGCCTTCTTCGTAGTGCCGGTGGCGGCGGGTGCCGCGGCAGTCTCGTTCGTAGCCGCCTGGTCTGCCATCTTTTGCCTGTTCTCTTTTCTTTTTTCCCCTTGCTTTCGCTTCCTTCTCTCCTTCGACGACGCACAACAGCGAGGGGCGCGCAGCAGAGAATAGCCGCGCACGCGCCTGGCCCAGCCAGTGTCGCGGGCGGGCGCGGACGGCCGAGAGAGCGGCCGCCACTCGGCGCGCCGCCGCGCCGCCGCGCCGCGCCTCCCGCGCTTGCTACCGCCCAACGTCCGACAGCCTGCGCGGAGCAGCCCCCAACCTGCGCCGCAACCACCCGCGCCATTCAAACCACCGAGGATGGGGCTACACACACCGACACCACGGTCGCCAACCAGTCGCCGCGGCGGCGCCGCAAACCACGGCCAAACTGCAGCCACCGCGCGCCACAGCCTGGGTCGGCCCGCCGAGAATCGCCGCCCCCGCCCAAATGCCGCCCCCACAGCCCCAGCCGACGACCCGCCACAATGGCCAAACCTTCGTCAAAACTCCCACACCGTCGCCGCGGCAGCCCGGCCACCGCGGCCGGCGCCACAGCCACACGAGCCGAGTCGTGCGGCGATGACGGCCGTGCACAAACGCACCTCCGCCGCCCCATCGCCTTCCGCCGTTTTCCCGATCGGCCCGCAGCCGTCGGGCCACGGCCGCGGGCCGTCCTCCTCCTCTCGCCTCGCCCGCCAACACCCACAGCCCTTCCAACACATTTTTTTTTTCTTTTTTCTTTTTTTTTTTCTACTTTTTTACGATCGCCGCCTGCGCAACATGGCACCGGCCGACGGAGCGCCAACCCCCCCGCCACAGGCGAAAACAAGACAACGATAAACAAACAAACAAAATAAATTACCAGCCAGCCCCAACTACAGACACACCGAATCTGCCCTCACAGCCGACCTTACACGCCTCAACGTCAAAACAAAGGTGGTTTCTTTCTTTCAACGGTTACCTTACCTTAGGTTACGTCAGGTTAGGCTAAGAAGGCGTCAGGGTTAGGTTAAGCGTTGACGTGACGTCACGTCTTAACGTAGGCGTTAAGCTAAGGTTGCGGTCACGTACGTTAGGTTAAGGCGACTTGGGGGTTGGCCTAAGGGCTTACGTTAGGTTACGTTAGTTTAGGTGGCTGCGTTAACGGCTTAAAGAAGTTTAGGAGGTTAAGGCGTCGAGGCGGCCGCACCCCCTTAGCTGCTGCGGCTCGGCCACGCCACGCCACGCCACGCCACGCTTTGGGGTTTCATAAGGTCGCGCGGCGGGTCGTCGGCACGCCGCAAAGGACAAAACTGCAAGACGACGTCGAAAAACAAACAACAGGTAAAAAATAAATAAGTAAAAATAAACGACGCCGACAGGCGGGGATCAGCAGAACGAGCAGATTCCGGAGAGCGAACGAGACACACACGCACGCACGCACACACACACACACACACACAAACCCCCCCGAGCCGAGAGAGCACAGCACCACCACGTGTCGGCCTCCGCTCACCCGACTCGGCTGGGCTGGGCTGGGCTGGGCTGGGCTGGGCTGGGCTGGGCTGGGCTGGCGGCCGGGCCGGATGCACGTGCACGTACACGTACGGCTACAGCCACTACCCGTACACAGCCGCTCTTCACGCAACACCAGCCAAATGGCGCGCCCGCGGCTCGTCGCGGTCGCAACGCCACGCCGGCACACTTTCGGCACCACCGTCTTCGCGCGCACCGCAAACAAAAACGCAGCCGACACACACAGAAAAAAAAAAAAAACAACACAGAGCGCGAGAGACGGGCGGCGGCGCACCTTTCGCCAGCCGGCAGGCAATCGACTCGCCCAGTACGACAAACGTGCACGCCACCCCACCCACCAACCAACCAGTCGTCGTCGTCGTCGTCCCGAAATCAAACAAACTCTCAAAAGGCACAGCCCCTGCTGCCAACGGACGCAGGCGCCACGCAGCTCCCTTCCCGCCACACTCGATTCGCAGCGCAACTCACCCGGCACACCGTCAAACGACGGGCTGGGCTCGCCGCATCGCCGCAACCTACCCGCCACGACGCACAGCCCCACCAGACGCCCGTGCCGCAACGACACTACCGCACTACTCCTCTCGCCCTTGCCATACACGACACAACACGCCAAAAAATGAAAATCCAAATACAAACAAAAACACCGCCCCCACGACCCAAACACATGCACGGCGCGCCAACACACGCGAGGCAAGGCACGCAGCAAACGGCGTCCCCTCCGCGTCGCGCCATCAACCTACACACACAAGGCAACACCAACAACAAACAGCCAGCCAGCCAGCCAGCCAGCCAGCCCCACTCTCACGCCGCAAAAACAGAAAACACACCGAAACCGCCAAACGCCGCACATTCGCGCTTCGCACTCACCACACACCTCTCGGCATCCGTTTCGCACACAACGACGCGACGCACAATACATCATCACGGGCTACGCACGCACACCGCGACCCACTTTTTTACGACGCCCTCGCCAGAGCACACGTGCCCACGCCCACACACAGTCGACACAACGACGCAGCGCGCAGCAGACGCGGCCGCAACACATACCTCCCCGACGACGCGCCAACACCGCCAGCCACTGCTCACTCGCCCAAGCAACCCGTGCACACAACTGCCACACGCGTCCACCACGCCGCCGCCAACCACCCGCCCGCCAGGGGGCGCTCACGTCCGCGACAACAGCGCGGCACCGCCGGACCGGGCCGAACCGAGCCGAGCCGCCGCCTCCTCTCCACTCGGCACGCCACGTCCTGCTTGCAAAACACATGGCTCGTCCCTCTGTACACACAACGCGCCTGCCTGCGGTCGCCGCCGGCATCTATCTACCTGCGCATCGGAGCCAGGCCGGCAAGCCCACACTTAAATAATGCACTTCACCAGCCAAACAAACCAACACGCGATCTAGTGT
>NW_026062916.1:0-21238 GCF_023897955.1 Schistocerca gregaria | reverse complement strand
ACACACGCGAGACAGATGCCTGTGTCGTAGACAGCTGCACTCATTGCCCGCAAAGAAAACGGCACAACAAGGCGTGAGCGTCTGTTTCGTGAATTGTCGTAGAACAGTGCGTGGTGCAACGACAGGATTTGTAGGCGCCTTTTGCTCTCATCATTGCTGGCGTTCGTCTCCACGAAATGCGTCCGGAGCACGCCGCTCTATAACGCGCGAGAGTGGATTTTTTTACACTTGTCGTCGATTAACCGTGGGTTGCTGCTGCGTTCGCTGGAGGAGCGCTGCCGTCGTTATCCGGTGTGGTCTAGTGGCTAGGATACCTGGCTCTCACCCAGGAGGCCCGGGTTCGATTCCCGGTACCGGAAGTGCGCGTTTTTGTTGCTCCTCTTATGCGACTTGTCTCGACTTTGCTCGACTGACGCTACGCTGACGCGTGCACAAAGCCACGTTAAGTATGATTCGTTGCAACACCTGACGGCGAGAGAGATGCGGCGTCTATCCACTTGTTATCCAGCCACATACCGGTACCTGTTGTCAAGAGGCTTGGAGGTCTGCAACACATTGCCACGGAGGTGGATGCAGCTAACCACTGTAGTTAGTGTACTGACAGCGCAGGCACGTTCATTTGCTCGCATGCATGTGATGGAGATCGTGTCTGCCACTGCTGTGGCGTACACCTTGGCCTAGGCTTTGCTGTGTATCGACACTTGCATTCCAGCCAGCTGCTTCCGTGGGCGCCTCCGTGGCCATGGCCGTGATCGTCTAGTGGTTAGGACATTGCGTTGTGGCCGCAATAACCCAGGTTCGAATCCTGGTCACGGCAATTTTTGAAAGTTTTTCCTTGCTGCCATTGCATTGACGATAGTGCACGAGTACCCGAAATCACAGTGCTTCCTTGGTTTTTCACTCGTGTTCCGCAGGCCGCAGTCCGTACTACCACTTCATCACAAGTGCAATCTTCTTGAGCTCACATATGTCTGTTACATGGAACATTCTAGCTCCGCCTGACAGGTACAGCTATGATACTTTAGTGGTTACGGAAAGCCCAGGTTTCGAAACATGGTCACGGCACGAAAACGTCTCTTGATGCTGTCTCCTTAACTGCGACAGCTACAGACAAGTGGCGTCGCTACCATACGGCGGGCACGGCATTTTCTTGTTGTGGACGGCCTAAAGAGATGCTTCCAGTGGACATGGCACGGCGATTGCCAAGATACTTCCATTTCGAAGTGACCTTTGTAGTACAAATGAAACGTTTTGCCGGTGCTGCTGCAACGGTAACGTGGCCGAGCGGTCTAAGGCGCTGGTTTTAGGCACCAGTCTCTTCGGAGGCGTGGGTTCGAATCCCACCGTTGCCAATTTTGACGTCTCATTTTTGTGCCGATGCGGTGTGTTCTCGTGGGGTAGGACGCAGCTCTTGTGACGCGCGTGTTGTGTAGGTAGCGTGGCCGAGCGGTCTCAGGCGCTGGTATCAGGCACCAGTCTCTTCGGAGGCGTGGGTTCCAAACCCACAGGTGCCAAACGTGTAATGTAGCCTGTGTCGTAGACAGCTGCACTCATTGCCCGCAAAGAAAACGGCACAACAAGGCGTGAGCGTCTGTTTCGTGAATTGTCGTAGAACAGTGCGTGGTGCAACGACAGGATTTGTAGGCGCCTTTTGCTCTCATCATTGCTGGCGTTCGTCTCCACGAAATGCGTCCGGAGCACGCCGCTCTATAACGCGCGAGAGTGGATTTTTTTACACTTGTCGTCGATTAACCGTGGGTTGCTGCTGCGTTCGCTGGAGGAGCGCTGCCGTCGTTATCCGGTGTGGTCTAGTGGCTAGGATACCTGGCTCTCACCCAGGAGGCCCGGGTTCGATTCCCGGTACCGGAAGTGCGCGTTTTTGTTGCTCCTCTTATGCGACTTGTCTCGACTTTGCTCGACTGACGCTACGCTGACGCGTGCACAAAGCCACGTTAAGTATGATTCGTTGCAACACCTGACGGCGAGAGAGATGCGGCGTCTATCCACTTGTTATCCAGCCACATACCGGTACCTGTTGTCAAGAGGCTTGGAGGTCTGCAACACATTGCCACGGAGGTGGATGCAGCTAACCACTGTAGTTAGTGTACTGACAGCGCAGGCACGTTCATTTGCTCGCATGCATGTGATGGAGATCGTGTCTGCCACTGCTGTGGCGTACACCTTGGCCTAGGCTTTGCTGTGTATCGACACTTGCATTCCAGCCAGCTGCTTCCGTGGGCGCCTCCGTGGCCATGGCCGTGATCGTCTAGTGGTTAGGACATTGCGTTGTGGCCGCAATAACCCAGGTTCGAATCCTGGTCACGGCAATTTTTGAAAGTTTTTCCTTGCTGCCATTGCATTGACGATAGTGCACGAGTACCCGAAATCACAGTGCTTCCTTGGTTTTTCACTCGTGTTCCGCAGGCCGCAGTCCGTACTACCACTTCATCACAAGTGCAATCTTCTTGAGCTCACATATGTCTGTTACATGGAACATTCTAGCTCCGCCTGACAGGTACAGCTATGATACTTTAGTGGTTACGGAAAGCCCAGGTTTCGAAACATGGTCACGGCACGAAAACGTCTCTTGATGCTGTCTCCTTAACTGCGACAGCTACAGACAAGTGGCGTCGCTACCATACGGCGGGCACGGCATTTTCTTGTTGTGGACGGCCTAAAGAGATGCTTCCAGTGGACATGGCACGGCGATTGCCAAGATACTTCCATTTCGAAGTGACCTTTGTAGTACAAATGAAACGTTTTGCCGGTGCTGCTGCAACGGTAACGTGGCCGAGCGGTCTAAGGCGCTGGTTTTAGGCACCAGTCTCTTCGGAGGCGTGGGTTCGAATCCCACCGTTGCCAATTTTGACGTCTCATTTTTGTGCCGATGCGGTGTGTTCTCGTGGGGTAGGACGCAGCTCTTGTGACGCGCGTGTTGTGTAGGTAGCGTGGCCGAGCGGTCTCAGGCGCTGGTATCAGGCACCAGTCTCTTCGGAGGCGTGGGTTCCAAACCCACAGGTGCCAAACGTGTAATGTAGCCTGTGTCGTAGACAGCTGCACTCATTGCCCGCAAAGAAAACGGCACAACAAGGCGTGAGCGTCTGTTTCGTGAATTGTCGTAGAACAGTGCGTGGTGCAACGACAGGATTTGTAGGCGCCTTTTGCTCTCATCATTGCTGGCGTTCGTCTCCACGAAATGCGTCCGGAGCACGCCGCTCTATAACGCGCGAGAGTGGATTTTTTTACACTTGTCGTCGATTAACCGTGGGTTGCTGCTGCGTTCGCTGGAGGAGCGCTGCCGTCGTTATCCGGTGTGGTCTAGTGGCTAGGATACCTGGCTCTCACCCAGGAGGCCCGGGTTCGATTCCCGGTACCGGAAGTGCGCGTTTTTGTTGCTCCTCTTATGCGACTTGTCTCGACTTTGCTCGACTGACGCTACGCTGACGCGTGCACAAAGCCACGTTAAGTATGATTCGTTGCAACACCTGACGGCGAGAGAGATGCGGCGTCTATCCACTTGTTATCCAGCCACATACCGGTACCTGTTGTCAAGAGGCTTGGAGGTCTGCAACACATTGCCACGGAGGTGGATGCAGCTAACCACTGTAGTTAGTGTACTGACAGCGCAGGCACGTTCATTTGCTCGCATGCATGTGATGGAGATCGTGTCTGCCACTGCTGTGGCGTACACCTTGGCCTAGGCTTTGCTGTGTATCGACACTTGCATTCCAGCCAGCTGCTTCCGTGGGCGCCTCCGTGGCCATGGCCGTGATCGTCTAGTGGTTAGGACATTGCGTTGTGGCCGCAATAACCCAGGTTCGAATCCTGGTCACGGCAATTTTTGAAAGTTTTTCCTTGCTGCCATTGCATTGACGATAGTGCACGAGTACCCGAAATCACAGTGCTTCCTTGGTTTTTCACTCGTGTTCCGCAGGCCGCAGTCCGTACTACCACTTCATCACAAGTGCAATCTTCTTGAGCTCACATATGTCTGTTACATGGAACATTCTAGCTCCGCCTGACAGGTACAGCTATGATACTTTAGTGGTTACGGAAAGCCCAGGTTTCGAAACATGGTCACGGCACGAAAACGTCTCTTGATGCTGTCTCCTTAACTGCGACAGCTACAGACAAGTGGCGTCGCTACCATACGGCGGGCACGGCATTTTCTTGTTGTGGACGGCCTAAAGAGATGCTTCCAGTGGACATGGCACGGCGATTGCCAAGATACTTCCATTTCGAAGTGACCTTTGTAGTACAAATGAAACGTTTTGCCGGTGCTGCTGCAACGGTAACGTGGCCGAGCGGTCTAAGGCGCTGGTTTTAGGCACCAGTCTCTTCGGAGGCGTGGGTTCGAATCCCACCGTTGCCAATTTTGACGTCTCATTTTTGTGCCGATGCGGTGTGTTCTCGTGGGGTAGGACGCAGCTCTTGTGACGCGCGTGTTGTGTAGGTAGCGTGGCCGAGCGGTCTCAGGCGCTGGTATCAGGCACCAGTCTCTTCGGAGGCGTGGGTTCCAAACCCACAGGTGCCAAACGTGTAATGTAGCCTGTGTCGTAGACAGCTGCACTCTTTGCCCGCAAAGAAAACGGCACAACAAGGCGTGAGCGTCTGTTTCGTGAATTGTCGTAGAACAGTGCGTGGTGCAACGACAGGATTTGTAGGCGCCTTTTGCTCTCATCATTGCTGGCGTTCGTCTCCACGAAATGCGTCCGGAGCACGCCGCTCTATAACGCGCGAGAGTGGATTTTTTTACACTTGTCGTCGATTAACCGTGGGTTGCTGCTGCGTTCGCTGGAGGAGCGCTGCCGTCGTTATCCGGTGTGGTCTAGTGGCTAGGATACCTGGCTCTCACCCAGGAGGCCCGGGTTCGATTCCCGGTACCGGAAGTGCGCGTTTTTGTTGCTCCTCTTATGCGACTTGTCTCGACTTTGCTCGACTGACGCTACGCTGACGCGTGCACAAAGCCACGTTAAGTATGATTCGTTGCAACACCTGACGGCGAGAGAGATGCGGCGTCTATCCACTTGTTATCCAGCCACATACCGGTACCTGTTGTCAAGAGGCTTGGAGGTCTGCAACACATTGCCACGGAGGTGGATGCAGCTAACCACTGTAGTTAGTGTACTGACAGCGCAGGCACGTTCATTTGCTCGCATGCATGTGATGGAGATCGTGTCTGCCACTGCTGTGGCGTACACCTTGGCCTAGGCTTTGCTGTGTATCGACACTTGCATTCCAGCCAGCTGCTTCCGTGGGCGCCTCCGTGGCCATGGCCGTGATTCGTCTAGTGGTTAGGACATTGCGTTGTGGCCGCAATAACCCAGGTTCGAATCCTGGTCACGGCAATTTTTGAAAGTTTTTCCTTGCTGCCATTGCATTGACGATAGTGCACGAGTACCCGAAATCACAGTGCTTCCTTGGTTTTTCACTCGTGTTCCGCAGGCCGCAGTCCGTACTACCACTTCATCACAAGTGCAATCTTCTTGAGCTCACATATGTCTGTTACATGGAACATTCTAGCTCCGCCTGACAGGTACAGCTATGATACTTTAGTGGTTACGGAAAGCCCAGGTTTCGAAACATGGTCACGGCACGAAAACGTCTCTTGATGCTGTCTCCTTAACTGCGACAGCTACAGACAAGTGGCGTCGCTACCATACGGCGGGCACGGCATTTTCTTGTTGTGGACGGCCTAAAGAGATGCTTCCAGTGGACATGGCACGGCGATTGCCAAGATACTTCCATTTCGAAGTGACCTTTGTAGTACAAATGAAACGTTTTGCCGGTGCTGCTGCAACGGTAACGTGGCCGAGCGGTCTAAGGCGCTGGTTTTAGGCACCAGTCTCTTCGGAGGCGTGGGTTCGAATCCCACCGTTGCCAATTTTGACGTCTCATTTTTGTGCCGATGCGGTGTGTTCTCGTGGGGTAGGACGCAGCTCTTGTGACGCGCGTGTTGTGTAGGTAGCGTGGCCGAGCGGTCTCAGGCGCTGGTATCAGGCACCAGTCTCTTCGGAGGCGTGGGTTCCAAACCCACAGGTGCCAAACGTGTAATGTAGCCTGTGTCGTAGACAGCTGCACTCATTGCCCGCAAAGAAAACGGCACAACAAGGCGTGAGCGTCTGTTTCGTGAATTGTCGTAGAACAGTGCGTGGTGCAACGACAGGATTTGTAGGCGCCTTTTGCTCTCATCATTGCTGGCGTTCGTCTCCACGAAATGCGTCCGGAGCACGCCGCTCTATAACGCGCGAGAGTGGATTTTTTTACACTTGTCGTCGATTAACCGTGGGTTGCTGCTGCGTTCGCTGGAGGAGCGCTGCCGTCGTTATCCGGTGTGGTCTAGTGGCTAGGATACCTGGCTCTCACCCAGGAGGCCCGGGTTCGATTCCCGGTACCGGAAGTGCGCGTTTTTGTTGCTCCTCTTATGCGACTTGTCTCGACTTTGCTCGACTGACGCTACGCTGACGCGTGCACAAAGCCACGTTAAGTATGATTCGTTGCAACACCTGACGGCGAGAGAGATGCGGCGTCTATCCACTTGTTATCCAGCCACATACCGGTACCTGTTGTCAAGAGGCTTGGAGGTCTGCAACACATTGCCACGGAGGTGGATGCAGCTAACCACTGTAGTTAGTGTACTGACAGCGCAGGCACGTTCATTTGCTCGCATGCATGTGATGGAGATCGTGTCTGCCACTGCTGTGGCGTACACCTTGGCCTAGGCTTTGCTGTGTATCGACACTTGCATTCCAGCCAGCTGCTTCCGTGGGCGCCTCCGTGGCCATGGCCGTGATCGTCTAGTGGTTAGGACATTGCGTTGTGGCCGCAATAACCCAGGTTCGAATCCTGGTCACGGCAATTTTTGAAAGTTTTTCCTTGCTGCCATTGCATTGACGATAGTGCACGAGTACCCGAAATCACAGTGCTTCCTTGGTTTTTCACTCGTGTTCCGCAGGCCGCAGTCCGTACTACCACTTCATCACAAGTGCAATCTTCTTGAGCTCACATATGTCTGTTACATGGAACATTCTAGCTCCGCCTGACAGGTACAGCTATGATACTTTAGTGGTTACGGAAAGCCCAGGTTTCGAAACATGGTCACGGCACGAAAACGTCTCTTGATGCTGTCTCCTTAACTGCGACAGCTACAGACAAGTGGCGTCGCTACCATACGGCGGGCACGGCATTTTCTTGTTGTGGACGGCCTAAAGAGATGCTTCCAGTGGACATGGCACGGCGATTGCCAAGATACTTCCATTTCGAAGTGACCTTTGTAGTACAAATGAAACGTTTTGCCGGTGCTGCTGCAACGGTAACGTGGCCGAGCGGTCTAAGGCGCTGGTTTTAGGCACCAGTCTCTTCGGAGGCGTGGGTTCGAATCCCACCGTTGCCAATTTTGACGTCTCATTTTTGTGCCGATGCGGTGTGTTCTCGTGGGGTAGGACGCAGCTCTTGTGACGCGCGTGTTGTGTAGGTAGCGTGGCCGAGCGGTCTCAGGCGCTGGTATCAGGCACCAGTCTCTTCGGAGGCGTGGGTTCCAAACCCACAGGTGCCAAACGTGTAATGTAGCCTGTGTCGTAGACAGCTGCACTCATTGCCCGCAAAGAAAACGGCACAACAAGGCGTGAGCGTCTGTTTCGTGAATTGTCGTAGAACAGTGCGTGGTGCAACGACAGGATTTGTAGGCGCCTTTTGCTCTCATCATTGCTGGCGTTCGTCTCCACGAAATGCGTCCGGAGCACGCCGCTCTATAACGCGCGAGAGTGGATTTTTTTACACTTGTCGTCGATTAACCGTGGGTTGCTGCTGCGTTCGCTGGAGGAGCGCTGCCGTCGTTATCCGGTGTGGTCTAGTGGCTAGGATACCTGGCTCTCACCCAGGAGGCCCGGGTTCGATTCCCGGTACCGGAAGTGCGCGTTTTTGTTGCTCCTCTTATGCGACTTGTCTCGACTTTGCTCGACTGACGCTACGCTGACGCGTGCACAAAGCCACGTTAAGTATGATTCGTTGCAACACCTGACGGCGAGAGAGATGCGGCGTCTATCCACTTGTTATCCAGCCACATACCGGTACCTGTTGTCAAGAGGCTTGGAGGTCTGCAACACATTGCCACGGAGGTGGATGCAGCTAACCACTGTAGTTAGTGTACTGACAGCGCAGGCACGTTCATTTGCTCGCATGCATGTGATGGAGATCGTGTCTGCCACTGCTGTGGCGTACACCTTGGCCTAGGCTTTGCTGTGTATCGACACTTGCATTCCAGCCAGCTGCTTCCGTGGGCGCCTCCGTGGCCATGGCCGTGATCGTCTAGTGGTTAGGACATTGCGTTGTGGCCGCAATAACCCAGGTTCGAATCCTGGTCACGGCAATTTTTGAAAGTTTTTCCTTGCTGCCATTGCATTGACGATAGTGCACGAGTACCCGAAATCACAGTGCTTCCTTGGTTTTTCACTCGTGTTCCGCAGGCCGCAGTCCGTACTACCACTTCATCACAAGTGCAATCTTCTTGAGCTCACATATGTCTGTTACATGGAACATTCTAGCTCCGCCTGACAGGTACAGCTATGATACTTTAGTGGTTACGGAAAGCCCAGGTTTCGAAACATGGTCACGGCACGAAAACGTCTCTTGATGCTGTCTCCTTAACTGCGACAGCTACAGACAAGTGGCGTCGCTACCATACGGCGGGCACGGCATTTTCTTGTTGTGGACGGCCTAAAGAGATGCTTCCAGTGGACATGGCACGGCGATTGCCAAGATACTTCCATTTCGAAGTGACCTTTGTAGTACAAATGAAACGTTTTGCCGGTGCTGCTGCAACGGTAACGTGGCCGAGCGGTCTAAGGCGCTGGTTTTAGGCACCAGTCTCTTCGGAGGCGTGGGTTCGAATCCCACCGTTGCCAATTTTGACGTCTCATTTTTGTGCCGATGCGGTGTGTTCTCGTGGGGTAGGACGCAGCTCTTGTGACGCGCGTGTTGTGTAGGTAGCGTGGCCGAGCGGTCTCAGGCGCTGGTATCAGGCACCAGTCTCTTCGGAGGCGTGGGTTCCAAACCCACAGGTGCCAAACGTGTAATGTAGCCTGTGTCGTAGACAGCTGCACTCTTTGCCCGCAAAGAAAACGGCACAACAAGGCGTGAGCGTCTGTTTCGTGAATTGTCGTAGAACAGTGCGTGGTGCAACGACAGGATTTGTAGGCGCCTTTTGCTCTCATCATTGCTGGCGTTCGTCTCCACGAAATGCGTCCGGAGCACGCCGCTCTATAACGCGCGAGAGTGGATTTTTTTACACTTGTCGTCGATTAACCGTGGGTTGCTGCTGCGTTCGCTGGAGGAGCGCTGCCGTCGTTATCCGGTGTGGATCTGTCTCGCGTGTGCCTGGCTCTCACCCAGGAGGCCCGGGTTCGATTCCCGGTACCGGAAGTGCGCGTTTTTGTTGCTCCTCTTATGCGACTTGTCTCGACTTTGCTCGACTGACGCTACGCTGACGCGTGCACAAAGCCACGTTAAGTATGATTCGTTGCAACACCTGACGGCGAGAGAGATGCGGCGTCTATCCACTTGTTATCCAGCCACATACCGGTACCTGTTGTCAAGAGGCTTGGAGGTCTGCAACACATTGCCACGGAGGTGGATGCAGCTAACCACTGTAGTTAGTGTACTGACAGCGCAGGCACGTTCATTTGCTCGCATGCATGTGATGGAGATCGTGTCTGCCACTGCTGTGGCGTACACCTTGGCCTAGGCTTTGCTGTGTATCGACACTTGCATTCCAGCCAGCTGCTTCCGTGGGCGCCTCCGTGGCCATGGCCGTGATCGTCTAGTGGTTAGGACATTGCGTTGTGGCCGCAATAACCCAGGTTCGAATCCTGGTCACGGCAATTTTTGAAAGTTTTTCCTTGCTGCCATTGCATTGACGATAGTGCACGAGTACCCGAAATCACAGTGCTTCCTTGGTTTTTCACTCGTGTTCCGCAGGCCGCAGTCCGTACTACCACTTCATCACAAGTGCAATCTTCTTGAGCTCACATATGTCTGTTACATGGAACATTCTAGCTCCGCCTGACAGGTACAGCTATGATACTTTAGTGGTTACGAAAAGCCCAGGTTTCGAAACATGGTCACGGCACGAAAACGTCTCTTGATGCTGTCTCCTTAACTGCGACAGCTACAGACAAGTGGCGTCGCTACCATACGGCGGGCACGGCATTTTCTTGTTGTGGACGGCCTAAAGAGATGCTTCCAGTGGACATGGCACGGCGATTGCCAAGATACTTCCATTTCGAAGTGACCTTTGTAGTACAAATGAAACGTTTTGCCGGTGCTGCTGCAACGGTAACGTGGCCGAGCGGTCTAAGGCGCTGGTTTTAGGCACCAGTCTCTTCGGAGGCGTGGGTTCGAATCCCACCGTTGCCAATTTTGACGTCTCATTTTTGTGCCGATGCGGTGTGTTCTCGTGGGGTAGGACGCAGCTCTTGTGACGCGCGTGTTGTGTAGGTAGCGTGGCCGAGCGGTCTCAGGCGCTGGTATCAGGCACCAGTCTCTTCGGAGGCGTGGGTTCCAAACCCACAGGTGCCAAACGTGTAATGTAGCCTGTGTCGTAGACAGCTGCACTCTTTGCCCGCAAAGAAAACGGCACAACAAGGCGTGAGCGTCTGTTTCGTGAATTGTCGTAGAACAGTGCGTGGTGCAACGACAGGATTTGTAGGCGCCTTTTGCTCTCATCATTGCTGGCGTTCGTCTCCACGAAATGCGTCCGGAGCACGCCGCTCTATAACGCGCGAGAGTGGATTTTTTTACACTTGTCGTCGATTAACCGTGGGTTGCTGCTGCGTTCGCTGGAGGAGCGCTGCCGTCGTTATCCGGTGTGGTCTAGTGGCTAGGATACCTGGCTCTCACCCAGGAGGCCCGGGTTCGATTCCCGGTACCGGAAGTGCGCGTTTTTGTTGCTCCTCTTATGCGACTTGTCTCGACTTTGCTCGACTGACGCTACGCTGACGCGTGCACAAAGCCACGTTAAGTATGATTCGTTGCAACACCTGACGGCGAGAGAGATGCGGCGTCTATCCACTTGTTATCCAGCCACATACCGGTACCTGTTGTCAAGAGGCTTGGAGGTCTGCAACACATTGCCACGGAGGTGGATGCAGCTAACCACTGTAGTTAGTGTACTGACAGCGCAGGCACGTTCATTTGCTCGCATGCATGTGATGGAGATCGTGTCTGCCACTGCTGTGGCGTACACCTTGGCCTAGGCTTTGCTGTGTATCGACACTTGCATTCCAGCCAGCTGCTTCCGTGGGCGCCTCCGTGGCCATGGCCGTGATCGTCTAGTGGTTAGGACATTGCGTTGTGGCCGCAATAACCCAGGTTCGAATCCTGGTCACGGCAATTTTTGAAAGTTTTTCCTTGCTGCCATTGCATTGACGATAGTGCACGAGTACCCGAAATCACAGTGCTTCCTTGGTTTTTCACTCGTGTTCCGCAGGCCGCAGTCCGTACTACCACTTCATCACAAGTGCAATCTTCTTGAGCTCACATATGTCTGTTACATGGAACATTCTAGCTCCGCCTGACAGGTACAGCTATGATACTTTAGTGGTTACGGAAAGCCCAGGTTTCGAAACATGGTCACGGCACGAAAACGTCTCTTGATGCTGTCTCCTTAACTGCGACAGCTACAGACAAGTGGCGTCGCTACCATACGGCGGGCACGGCATTTTCTTGTTGTGGACGGCCTAAAGAGATGCTTCCAGTGGACATGGCACGGCGATTGCCAAGATACTTCCATTTCGAAGTGACCTTTGTAGTACAAATGAAACGTTTTGCCGGTGCTGCTGCAACGGTAACGTGGCCGAGCGGTCTAAGGCGCTGGTTTTAGGCACCAGTCTCTTCGGAGGCGTGGGTTCGAATCCCACCGTTGCCAATTTTGACGTCTCATTTTTGTGCCGATGCGGTGTGTTCTCGTGGGGTAGGACGCAGCTCTTGTGACGCGCGTGTTGTGTAGGTAGCGTGGCCGAGCGGTCTCAGGCGCTGGTATCAGGCACCAGTCTCTTCGGAGGCGTGGGTTCCAAACCCACAGGTGCCAAACGTGTAATGTAGCCTGTGTCGTAGACAGCTGCACTCTTTGCCCGCAAAGAAAACGGCACAACAAGGCGTGAGCGTCTGTTTCGTGAATTGTCGTAGAACAGTGCGTGGTGCAACGACAGGATTTGTAGGCGCCTTTTGCTCTCATCATTGCTGGCGTTCGTCTCCACGAAATGCGTCCGGAGCACGCCGCTCTATAACGCGCGAGAGTGGATTTTTTTACACTTGTCGTCGATTAACCGTGGGTTGCTGCTGCGTTCGCTGGAGGAGCGCTGCCGTCGTTATCCGGTGTGGTCTAGTGGCTAGGATACCTGGCTCTCACCCAGGAGGCCCGGGTTCGATTCCCGGTACCGGAAGTGCGCGTTTTTGTTGCTCCTCTTATGCGACTTGTCTCGACTTTGCTCGACTGACGCTACGCTGACGCGTGCACAAAGCCACGTTAAGTATGATTCGTTGCAACACCTGACGGCGAGAGAGATGCGGCGTCTATCCACTTGTTATCCAGCCACATACCGGTACCTGTTGTCAAGAGGCTTGGAGGTCTGCAACACATTGCCACGGAGGTGGATGCAGCTAACCACTGTAGTTAGTGTACTGACAGCGCAGGCACGTTCATTTGCTCGCATGCATGTGATGGAGATCGTGTCTGCCACTGCTGTGGCGTACACCTTGGCCTAGGCTTTGCTGTGTATCGACACTTGCATTCCAGCCAGCTGCTTCCGTGGGCGCCTCCGTGGCCATGGCCGTGATCGTCTAGTGGTTAGGACATTGCGTTGTGGCCGCAATAACCCAGGTTCGAATCCTGGTCACGGCAATTTTTGAAAGTTTTTCCTTGCTGCCATTGCATTGACGATAGTGCACGAGTACCCGAAATCACAGTGCTTCCTTGGTTTTTCACTCGTGTTCCGCAGGCCGCAGTCCGTACTACCACTTCATCACAAGTGCAATCTTCTTGAGCTCACATATGTCTGTTACATGGAACATTCTAGCTCCGCCTGACAGGTACAGCTATGATACTTTAGTGGTTACGGAAAGCCCAGGTTTCGAAACATGGTCACGGCACGAAAACGTCTCTTGATGCTGTCTCCTTAACTGCGACAGCTACAGACAAGTGGCGTCGCTACCATACGGCGGGCACGGCATTTTCTTGTTGTGGACGGCCTAAAGAGATGCTTCCAGTGGACATGGCACGGCGATTGCCAAGATACTTCCATTTCGAAGTGACCTTTGTAGTACAAATGAAACGTTTTGCCGGTGCTGCTGCAACGGTAACGTGGCCGAGCGGTCTAAGGCGCTGGTTTTAGGCACCAGTCTCTTCGGAGGCGTGGGTTCGAATCCCACCGTTGCCAATTTTGACGTCTCATTTTTGTGCCGATGCGGTGTGTTCTCGTGGGGTAGGACGCAGCTCTTGTGACGCGCGTGTTGTGATAGGTAGCGTGGCCGAGCGGTCTCAGGCGCTGGTATCAGGCACCAGTCTCTTCGGAGGCGTGGGTTCCAAACCCACAGGTGCCAAACGTGTAATGTAGCCTGTGTCGTAGACAGCTGCACTCTTTGCCCGCAAAGAAAACGGCACAACAAGGCGTGAGCGTCTGTTTCGTGAATTGTCGTAGAACAGTGCGTGTGGTGCAACGACAGGATTTGTAGGCGCCTTTTGCTCTCATCATTGCTGGCGTTCGTCTCCACGAAATGCGTCCGGAGCACGCCGCTCTATAACGCGCGAGAGTGGATTTTTTTACACTTGTCGTCGATTAACCGTGGGTTGCTGCTGCGTTCGCTGGAGGAGCGCTGCCGTCGTTATCCGGTGTGGTCTAGTGGCTAGGATACCTGGCTCTCACCCAGGAGGCCCGGGTTCGATTCCCGGTACCGGAAGTGCGCGTTTTTGTTTGCTCCTCTTATGCGACTTGTCTCGACTTTGCTATCTGTCTCGCGTGTGTTGCTCGACTGACGCTACGCTGACGCGTGCACAAAGCCACGTTAAGTATGATTCGTTGCAACACCTGACGGCGAGAGAGATGGGCGTCTATCCACTTGTTATCCAGCCACATACCGGTACCTGTTGTCAAGAGGCTTGGAGGTCTGCAACACATTGCCACGGAGGTGGATGCAGCTAACCACTGTAGTTAGTGTACTGACAGCGCAGGCACGTTCATTAGCTCGCATGCATGTGATGGAGACCGTGTCTGCCACTGCTGTGGCGTACACCTTGGCCTAGGCTTAGGCTTTGCTGTGTATCGACACTTGCATTCCAGCCAGCTGCTTCCGTGGGCGCCTCCGTGGCCATGGCCGTGATCGTCTAGTGGTTAGGACATTGCGTTGTGGCCGCAATAACCCAGGTTCGAATCCTGGTCACGGCAATTTTTGAAAGTTTCTCCTTGCTGCCGTTGCATTGACGATAGTGCACGAGTACCCGAAATCACAGTGCTTCCTTGGTTTTTCACTCGTGTTCCGCAGGCCGCAGTCCGTACTACCACTTCATCACAAGTGCAACCTTCTTGAGCTCACATATGTCTGTTACATGGAACATTCTAGCTCCGCCCGACAGGTACAGCTATGATACTTTAGTGGTTACGGAAAGCCCAGGTTTCGAAACATGGTCACGGCACGAAAACGTCTCTTGATGCTGTCTCCTTAACTGCGACAGCTACAGACAAGTGGCGTCGCTACCATACGGCGGGCACGGCACTTTCTTGTTGTGGATGGCCTAAAGAGATGCTTCCAGTGGACATGGCACGGCGATTGCCAAGATACTTCCATTTCGAAGTGACCTTTGTAGTACAAATGAAACGTTTTGCCGCTGCTGCTCCAACGGTAACGTGGCCGAGCGGTCTAAGGCGCTGGTTTTAGGCACCAGTCTCTTCGGAGGCGTGGGTTCGAATCCCACCGTTGCCAATTTTGACGTCTCATTTTTGTGCCGATGCGGTGTGTTCTCGTGGGGTAGGACGCAGCTCTTGTGACGCGCGTGTTGTGTAGGTAGCGTGGCCGAGCGGTCTAAGGCGCTGGTATCAGGCACCAGTCTCTTTGGAGGCGTGGGTTCCAAACCCACAGGTGCCAAACGTGTAATGTTGCCTGTGTCGTAGACAGCTGCACTCATTGCCCGCAAAGAAAACGGCACAACAAGGCGTGAGCGTCTGTTTCGTGAATTGTCGTAGAACAGTGCGTGGTGCAACGACAGGATTTGTAGGCGCCTTTTGCTCTCATCATTGCTGGCGTTCGTCTCCACGAAATGCGTCCGGAGCACGC
Source organism: Schistocerca gregaria (assembly GCF_023897955.1). Lineage (NCBI taxonomy): Eukaryota > Metazoa > Arthropoda > Insecta > Orthoptera > Acrididae > Schistocerca > Schistocerca gregaria. The sequence continues at coordinate 5,914 of NW_026062916.1, read as the reverse complement.
CGCTCTATAACGCGAGAGAGTGGATTTTTTTACACTTGTCGTCGATTAACCGTGGGTTGCTGCTGCGTTCGCTGGAGGAGCGCTGCCGTCGTTATCCGGTGTGGTCTAGTGGCTAGGATACCTGGCTCTCACCCAGGAGGCCCGGGTTCGATTCCCGGTACCGGAAGTGCGCGTTTTTGTTGCTCCTCTTATGCGACTTGTCTCGACTTTGCTCGACTGACGCTACGCTGACGCGTGCACAAAGCCACGTTAAGTATGATTCGTTGCAACACCTGACGGCGAGAGAGATGGGCGTCTATCCACTTGTTATCCAGCCACATACCGGTACCTGTTGTCAAGAGGCTTGGAGGTCTGCAACACATTGCCACGGAGGTGGATGCAGCTAACCACTGTAGTTAGTGTACTGACAGCGCAGGCACGTTCATTAGCTCGCATGCATGTGATGGAGACCGTGTCTGCCACTGCTGTGGCGTACACCTTGGCCTAGGCTTAGGCTTTGCTGTGTATCGACACTTGCATTCCAGCCAGCTGCTTCCGTGGGCGCCTCCGTGGCCATGGCCGTGATCGTCTAGTGGTTAGGACATTGCGTTGTGGCCGCAATAACCCAGGTTCGAATCCTGGTCACGGCAATTTTTGAAAGTTTCTCCTTGCTGCCGTTGCATTGACGATAGTGCACGAGTACCCGAAATCACAGTGCTTCCTTGGTTTTTCACTCGTGTTCCGCAGGCCGCAGTCCGTACTACCACTTCATCACAAGTGCAACCTTCTTGAGCTCACATATGTCTGTTACATGGAACATTCTAGCTCCGCCCGACAGGTACAGCTATGATACTTTAGTGGTTACGGAAAGCCCAGGTTTCGAAACATGGTCACGGCACGAAAACGTCTCTTGATGCTGTCTCCTTAACTGCGACAGCTACAGACAAGTGGCGTCGCTACCATACGGCGGGCACGGCACTTTCTTGTTGTGGATGGCCTAAAGAGATGCTTCCAGTGGACATGGCACGGCGATTGCCAAGATACTTCCATTTCGAAGTGACCTTTGTAGTACAAATGAAACGTTTTGCCGCTGCTGCTCCAACGGTAACGTGGCCGAGCGGTCTAAGGCGCTGGTTTTAGGCACCAGTCTCTTCGGAGGCGTGGGTTCGAATCCCACCGTTGCCAATTTTGACGTCTCATTTTTGTGCCGATGCGGTGTGTTCTCGTGGGGTAGGACGCAGCTCTTGTGACGCGCGTGTTGTGTAGGTAGCGTGGCCGAGCGGTCTAAGGCGCTGGTATCAGGCACCAGTCTCTTTGGAGGCGTGGGTTCCAAACCCACAGGTGCCAAACGTGTAATGTTGCCTGTGTCGTAGACAGCTGCACTCATTGCCCGCAAAGAAAACGGCACAACAAGGCGTGAGCGTCTGTTTCGTGAATTGTCGTAGAACAGTGCGTGGTGCAACGACAGGATTTGTAGGCGCCTTTTGCTCTCATCATTGCTGGCGTTCGTCTCCACGAAATGCGTCCGGAGCACGCCGCTCTATAACGCGAGAGAGTGGATTTTTTTACACTTGTCGTCGATTAACCGTGGGTTGCTGCTGCGTTCGCTGGAGGAGCGCTGCCGTCGTTATCCGGTGTGGTCTAGTGGCTAGGATACCTGGCTCTCACCCAGGAGGCCCGGGTTCGATTCCCGGTACCGGAAGTGCGCGTTTTTGTTGCTCCTCTTATGCGACTTGTCTCGACTTTGCTCGACTGACGCTACGCTGACGCGTGCACAAAGCCACGTTAAGTATGATTCGTTGCAACACCTGACGGCGAGAGAGATGGGCGTCTATCCACTTGTTATCCAGCCACATACCGGTACCTGTTGTCAAGAGGCTTGGAGGTCTGCAACACATTGCCACGGAGGTGGATGCAGCTAACCACTGTAGTTAGTGTACTGACAGCGCAGGCACGTTCATTAGCTCGCATGCATGTGATGGAGACCGTGTCTGCCACTGCTGTGGCGTACACCTTGGCCTAGGCTTAGGCTTTGCTGTGTATCGACACTTGCATTCCAGCCAGCTGCTTCCGTGGGCGCCTCCGTGGCCATGGCCGTGATCGTCTAGTGGTTAGGACATTGCGTTGTGGCCGCAATAACCCAGGTTCGAATCCTGGTCACGGCAATTTTTGAAAGTTTCTCCTTGCTGCCGTTGCATTGACGATAGTGCACGAGTACCCGAAATCACAGTGCTTCCTTGGTTTTTCACTCGTGTTCCGCAGGCCGCAGTCCGTACTACCACTTCATCACAAGTGCAACCTTCTTGAGCTCACATATGTCTGTTACATGGAACATTCTAGCTCCGCCCGACAGGTACAGCTATGATACTTTAGTGGTTACGGAAAGCCCAGGTTTCGAAACATGGTCACGGCACGAAAACGTCTCTTGATGCTGTCTCCTTAACTGCGACAGCTACAGACAAGTGGCGTCGCTACCATACGGCGGGCACGGCACTTTCTTGTTGTGGATGGCCTAAAGAGATGCTTCCAGTGGACATGGCACGGCGATTGCCAAGATACTTCCATTTCGAAGTGACCTTTGTAGTACAAATGAAACGTTTTGCCGCTGCTGCTCCAACGGTAACGTGGCCGAGCGGTCTAAGGCGCTGGTTTTAGGCACCAGTCTCTTCGGAGGCGTGGGTTCGAATCCCACCGTTGCCAATTTTGACGTCTCATTTTTGTGCCGATGCGGTGTGTTCTCGTGGGGTAGGACGCAGCTCTTGTGACGCGCGTGTTGTGTAGGTAGCGTGGCCGAGCGGTCTAAGGCGCTGGTATCAGGCACCAGTCTCTTTGGAGGCGTGGGTTCCAAACCCACAGGTGCCAAACGTGTAATGTTGCCTGTGTCGTAGACAGCTGCACTCATTGCCCGCAAAGAAAACGGCACAACAAGGCGTGAGCGTCTGTTTCGTGAATTGTCGTAGAACAGTGCGTGGTGCAACGACAGGATTTGTAGGCGCCTTTTGCTCTCATCATTGCTGGCGTTCGTCTCCACGAAATGCGTCCGGAGCACGCCGCTCTATAACGCGAGAGAGTGGATTTTTTTACACTTGTCGTCGATTAACCGTGGGTTGCTGCTGCGTTCGCTGGAGGAGCGCTGCCGTCGTTATCCGGTGTGGTCTAGTGGCTAGGATACCTGGCTCTCACCCAGGAGGCCCGGGTTCGATTCCCGGTACCGGAAGTGCGCGTTTTTGTTGCTCCTCTTATGCGACTTGTCTCGACTTTGCTCGACTGACGCTACGCTGACGCGTGCACAAAGCCACGTTAAGTATGATTCGTTGCAACACCTGACGGCGAGAGAGATGGGCGTCTATCCACTTGTTATCCAGCCACATACCGGTACCTGTTGTCAAGAGGCTTGGAGGTCTGCAACACATTGCCACGGAGGTGGATGCAGCTAACCACTGTAGTTAGTGTACTGACAGCGCAGGCACGTTCATTAGCTCGCATGCATGTGATGGAGACCGTGTCTGCCACTGCTGTGGCGTACACCTTGGCCTAGGCTTAGGCTTTGCTGTGTATCGACACTTGCATTCCAGCCAGCTGCTTCCGTGGGCGCCTCCGTGGCCATGGCCGTGATCGTCTAGTGGTTAGGACATTGCGTTGTGGCCGCAATAACCCAGGTTCGAATCCTGGTCACGGCAATTTTTGAAAGTTTCTCCTTGCTGCCGTTGCATTGACGATAGTGCACGAGTACCCGAAATCACAGTGCTTCCTTGGTTTTTCACTCGTGTTCCGCAGGCCGCAGTCCGTACTACCACTTCATCACAAGTGCAACCTTCTTGAGCTCACATATGTCTGTTACATGGAACATTCTAGCTCCGCCCGACAGGTACAGCTATGATACTTTAGTGGTTACGGAAAGCCCAGGTTTCGAAACATGGTCACGGCACGAAAACGTCTCTTGATGCTGTCTCCTTAACTGCGACAGCTACAGACAAGTGGCGTCGCTACCATACGGCGGGCACGGCACTTTCTTGTTGTGGATGGCCTAAAGAGATGCTTCCAGTGGACATGGCACGGCGATTGCCAAGATACTTCCATTTCGAAGTGACCTTTGTAGTACAAATGAAACGTTTTGCCGCTGCTGCTCCAACGGTAACGTGGCCGAGCGGTCTAAGGCGCTGGTTTTAGGCACCAGTCTCTTCGGAGGCGTGGGTTCGAATCCCACCGTTGCCAATTTTGACGTCTCATTTTTGTGCCGATGCGGTGTGTTCTCGTGGGGTAGGACGCAGCTCTTGTGACGCGCGTGTTGTGTAGGTAGCGTGGCCGAGCGGTCTAAGGCGCTGGTATCAGGCACCAGTCTCTTTGGAGGCGTGGGTTCCAAACCCACAGGTGCCAAACGTGTAATGTTGCCTGTGTCGTAGACAGCTGCACTCATTGCCCGCAAAGAAAACGGCACAACAAGGCGTGAGCGTCTGTTTCGTGAATTGTCGTAGAACAGTGCGTGGTGCAACGACAGGATTTGTAGGCGCCTTTTGCTCTCATCATTGCTGGCGTTCGTCTCCACGAAATGCGTCCGGAGCACGCCGCTCTATAACGCGAGAGAGTGGATTTTTTTTACACTTGTCGTCGATTAACCGTGGGTTGCTGCTGCGTTCGCTGGAGGAGCGCTGCCGTCGTTATCCGGTGTGGTCTAGTGGCTAGGATACCTGGCTCTCACCCAGGAGGCCCGGGTTCGATTCCCGGTACCGGAAGTGCGCGTTTTTGTTGCTCCTCTTATGCGACTTGTCTCGACTTTGCTCGACTGACGCTACGCTGACGCGTGCACAAAGCCACGTTAAGTATGATTCGTTGCAACACCTGACGGCGAGAGAGATGGGCGTCTATCCACTTGTTATCCAGCCACATACCGGTACCTGTTGTCAAGAGGCTTGGAGGTCTGCAACACATTGCCACGGAGGTGGATGCAGCTAACCACTGTAGTTAGTGTACTGACAGCGCAGGCACGTTCATTAGCTCGCATGCATGTGATGGAGACCGTGTCTGCCACTGCTGTGGCGTACACCTTGGCCTAGGCTTAGGCTTTGCTGTGTATCGACACTTGCATTCCAGCCAGCTGCTTCCGTGGGCGCCTCCGTGGCCATGGCCGTGATCGTCTAGTGGTTAGGACATTGCGTTGTGGCCGCAATAACCCAGGTTCGAATCCTGGTCACGGCAATTTTTGAAAGTTTCTCCTTGCTGCCGTTGCATTGACGATAGTGCACGAGTACCCGAAATCACAGTGCTTCCTTGGTTTTTCACTCGTGTTCCGCAGGCCGCAGTCCGTACTACCACTTCATCACAAGTGCAACCTTCTTGAGCTCACATATGTCTGTTACATGGAACATTCTAGCTCCGCCCGACAGGTACAGCTATGATACTTTAGTGGTTACGGAAAGCCCAGGTTTCGAAACATGGTCACGGCACGAAAACGTCTCTTGATGCTGTCTCCTTAACTGCGACAGCTACAGACAAGTGGCGTCGCTACCATACGGCGGGCACGGCACTTTCTTGTTGTGGATGGCCTAAAGAGATGCTTCCAGTGGACATGGCACGGCGATTGCCAAGATACTTCCATTTCGAAGTGACCTTTGTAGTACAAATGAAACGTTTTGCCGCTGCTGCTCCAACGGTAACGTGGCCGAGCGGTCTAAGGCGCTGGTTTTAGGCACCAGTCTCTTCGGAGGCGTGGGTTCGAATCCCACCGTTGCCAATTTTGACGTCTCATTAACACGCGATCTAGTTGTGTTCTCGTGGGGTAGGACGCAGCTCTTGTGACGCGCGTGTTGTGTAGGTAGCGTGGCCGAGCGGTCTAAGGCGCTGGTATCAGGCACCAGTCTCTTTGGAGGCGTGGGTTCCAAACCCACAGGTGCCAAACGTGTAATGTTGCCTGTGTCGTAAACACGCGATCTAGTGT